>NC_079890.1:39639749-39661459 GCF_024868665.1 Triplophysa rosa
GGGAGGAGTTGGTTTACCAGCCATTCCCACAGTTAGTGGAACGGTTGCAGCTTCGAGAGGAGTGTGGCAAAGACTCCTCTCCCAGCAATCATCCAATCTCCTCTCGTCCCGGTCTGGCGTCCATTCCTGAGGACCGTGTGGTGGGTTCTCTCACCTTGGGGAACTCCATGCCGTCATCCTCCTCACCTCCTGCAGCCTCCCTACCACCAGTCAGCCTCGGTGGGAAGCGGGGAAGGCGAGAGTCCTGGGCGTCATTCTCGGAGGACTCCAACCCGGAGCCAACGGTACCGTTTGCCTTCTACTTGCAGCCGGCCACCGGGCGGGTGGCCAGACTCAAGAGAAAGAGGCAACGGCGAGCAGCACGAGTTCGGGCCAGTCCGATGTCTAGTCTTGTGTCCAGTCCTGGGTCCAGTCCGGTGCAGCCGGTGTCCAGTCCGGTGCAGCCGGAATCCAGTCCGGTGATCCAGCCGGCGTCCAGTCCGGTGGTGCTGCCGATGTCCTGTCCAGTGTCCAGTCCGGTGCAGCCGGCGTCCAGTCCAGTGCAGCCGGTGTCCAGTCTTGTGTCCAGTCCTGTGTCTAGTCTTGTGTCCAGTCTTTTGTCCAGTCATGTGTCTAGGCCGGTGATCCAGCCGGCGTCCAGTCCGGTGGTCCAGCCGGCATCCAGTCCGATGCAACCGGCGTCCAGTCCGGTGCAACCGGCGTCCAGTCCGATGCAGCCGGCGTCCAGTCCGGTGCAGCCGGCATCCAGTCCGGTGCAGCTGGCATCCAGTCCGGTGCAGCCGGCGTCCAGTCCGGCGTCCAGTCCGGCATCTAGTCCGATGTCAAGTCCGATGTCCAGTCCGGTGTCCAGTCCGGCGCCCCAGCCGGTACAGCAGCCGCGTCAAGTCCTGTCCAGCCGGCCTTCCAGCCGGCGTCAAGCCCTGTCCAGCCGGCCTTCCAGCCGGCGTCGGGCCCTGTCCAGCCGGCCTTCCATCCGGCGTCAAGCCCTGTCCAGCCGGCGCCAAGCCCTGTCCAGCCGGCCTTCCAGCCGGCGTCGGGCCCTGTCCAGCCGACCTTCCAGCCGGCGTCAAGCCCTGTCCAGCCTGCCTTCCAGCCGGTCCCTAGTCCAGCAGCCAAGCCGGCCCCGGGGAGACCCCCAGGGTCAAGGACTGTTCCCCCCAGGACTCCTCCTAAGTCCCCTAGGACTACGCGCCCTCGAGCACAGCCGGGGACTGGGACTTCTCCCTACCCCCATGGACTGCCCCCTATGGGCCCTGGTTTGGCCCCTCCCCCCCTCCCATGTTTGTTGTTCTTGTTGTCCCACCCAAGTCCCTTTGTTATTTTGTCTTGTCTCCCACTTATTCTGTTCTCCATGCTTTGTCTGGTCTTGTCTTTGTCTCAGTCTTCCTTGTCTTGTCCGTCTACCCCTTGGTGAGCACCTGGAGGTGCTCATTAAAGGGGGGGCTTCTGTCATGGCTCTGCTTCCTTAGTCATGTTTTTCTGGGTCCTGTAGCAGAGCCATTGCAAAGCCTTAGGTTTTATGTGAGAAAACCATGAGATGTTTGTTTTTTGACATCTCATGTGTTTTCTCAGGTCTTGTCATTGGCCCCGCCCCTCTCGTTTCCTGTATTGTCTCCCTCTTGTGTCTTATGTTCTACACCTGCCCCATGTCGTTATCCCTTGTTTGTGTTTCCTATATATACCCTCTTGTTTCTTTGTCTTGTGTTGGTGGATTACATGTGGATTTTTTTGTACCTGTGATGTCGTGTTGTATTCCAAACCTGTCCAAATCGATGTTCCTTGTTCCCACCTGTTTTTCCCCATCGAGGGAGTTTTTGTTTTGTGTTTATATTTAAAATAAAATACCCCTGTTAACCCCTTACCTGCCGTTGCCTGCACTTGGGTTCTTAAACGCACGGACCGTCGTGACAGGTGGTGGTGTAGGTGTAGTGTATGTAGAAGGAGCATGTCGAAAGTGATGAAAAGGATCCCTGGGTATAGAGCGATGTATGGCTTAATATATGAACAATGGCATTGACTTTATAATTGTGAAATAAAAAAACAGTGTAACTGTCACAGTATTCATAAACTTGAAAAAATATTTTTACTTGGAGGCCGCCATTTTTTTCGTCAGAATCCGTGATGTCAAATGGTTGCGACCTAAACCTGTTCTCTTTCGCAACAGCGAAGCACATGTAGCGCAATGATTAATTTATGTATTGCATTTCTGTTATGTGCTTTGGGTAAGGTGAAAACGTATGTGTGATGCAGCGGGAGCTTTAAAAAGAATGTAGTCTCAGGATACACCAGTAGATGGCGGTAGAGTGGCGCGGGGATTGGAAAACGGAACTCACGTGAATTTCTGTGTGAATAAGAGTTCCGTGATAGCGAGTGCCGCTATTGAAACTGTTGTTATTATTTTTCAGGTAAGCTGGTGTATATTGTAGGATACGAATGTACTAATGTTCACGAGAACTGTGTGTATATTGCATATAAGTCTTGAGGAGTCTTTAATACTCTCCTTTATCCTAAATGTTCCTGCTCTTCAGCGGGTGTGTACTTGCATGAGGCTGTGTGTGTGTGCGTGTGCGTGTGTGTGTGTGTGTGTGTGTGTGTGTGTGTGTGCGTGTGCGTGTGTGTGTGTGTGTGTGTGTGTGTGTGTGTGTGCGTGTGTGTGTGTGCGTACTTGTCTGTGTACGTACGTGTGTGTGTGTGTTGTGTGTGTATGCGTGCGCATCCGTGTGTGTGTGTGTGTGTCTATGTCTGTGTGTGTTAGTACGTGTTCATATTGTGTGTGTGGAGTGTTTTGTATGTGGGTATATCTGTCTTCTGTGTTTTCAATTTTTTCTTGTTTTTACAGGTACAACTTTAATTATTTTGCTTATAGTCAATATGTCTCATGTACAGCTGCTTTGTAACAATGAAAATTGTAAAAGCGCTATATAAATAAAGTTGAGTTGAGTTTAATACCAGTATCTGTTGTATTAAGTGTGTTTTACGTTGATTTATGTGTTCGCACGTGTGTTCCCAGATAGCACAATCCATCTGGTTTACGTCTATTTGACGTCTGCATTTACATCTGCAAAACATAGTTTGCTCATCTGCAATACGTCTCGGAGACGTCTGAACGTCTGTAATACGTCTGCTAAAGATCTGGAGATCTGCTGCTTAAAAACATCTGCTAAACATCTTAGAAAGAGCTGTTGTACATCCATTCTAAATCATAAACATCTTACAGACATCTTCTAGATGTCTATATGACGTCTGACAGCAGACATCTCCGAGACGTATTGCAGATGAGCAAACTATGTATTGTAGATGTCTTGCAGATGTAAATGCAGACGTCAAATAGACGCAAGCCAGATGTATGTGTGCTATCAGGGTTGCTACGTGCTAAAGTCATCTTGCTCATACGATTTCATGCCGGGTTATAAAGATTTTTATATGTTAAAAGAGTGTTCATTCACACGTTTATAGAGTGATTCTTTGTAGATTTATATTGGAAAACGGAACGCACGTGAATTTCTGTGTGAATAAGAGTTCCGTGATAGCGAGTGCCGCTATTGAAACTGTTATTATTATTTTTCAGAATAAATTCTTCTTAAATGTGTGACCTTCCCGGAAAATCATTCTTTCATGTCTGAGAAGTGTTACACACACACGTTTTCCATATATAACAGTAAAATATGACACGTAAAACATAAGATCAGACATACAAACACACAGGGACAGTAGGTGGCGGTATGTCCTCTTAACACAAGCCAGCCATAAAAGAAGAACGCGTTCAGTATTAGACGTCTGTTCAAGGTGAGCGTGCGTTAAATCATAGCTTTAAACTACCGCCTTTGAGACATTTAAGACGATTTAATACATTAGCATCCACCATAATCGTATACTTTATACATTATGAGAATATACTGATAAACACAATAATAATGCTTGCGGTTTGGTTATTTATTCTGTATTAGAGCACACGTGAATATTAGCCCCGTCAGCTAATGACCGAGGGAGACAATAACGTTAGGCTACTTAAAAAGTCAAAATCTGGATAAAATGCATTGTGTAATGGCTAAAACATCGTGTATATGCTAAATTCGAAATGATTTTGGTTATTAACATGCATGTTTGTGTGGTTTCAAACAATATTAAAATGTAGGAAAATACTCCAAATAGCGTCTTTATTTTCTTAATATTTTTAGCATGATATAAAAGGAGGAGCGACAACAGTAAAGGGCGAGAGAGAACCAGGCCTGGACTTTACGTTATGTTTTATTATGTGTGACCGGCAGTCGACCGTGAGGGAGCTGCCGGCATTTTACTTTCGTTTTGTTGTTTGTTTATTTTATTAAAGTTTTGTTGTTCAACGTTCGCCGGTTCCCTCCTCCTTCTTCCTTGCTGTGAACATTGTTACACACAATCAGATAAGTTTGAAAAAACATCATATGCTGACTCACTAGCACGTAAACAGGATTCACAGCGAATAAACTATATCTCAACTCAACTCAACTTTATTTATATAGCGCTTTTACAATTTTCATTGTTACAAAGCAGCTGTACATGAGACATATTGACTATAAGCAAAATAATTAAAGTTGTACCTGTAAAAACAAGAAAAAGGTGAAAACACAAGACAGACATACCCACATACAAAACACTCCACACACACAATATGCACACGTACTAACACACATAGACATAGACACACACGGACACGCAGACACACGACACCCACACACACACACGTACGTACACAGACAAGTCGCACACACACACACACGCTCAGTGAGAGCACACATTTAGGATAAAGGAGAGAGAAGCACAGGTCAAATATAACAGACTATAAATTCCTATATGCAATATTAATTAAGTAAAACTTTAAAATTCTAAAGCAGCCCCCCCGGTCAGGCAGATAGTGCAAAAACAGTATGCAAACGGTGGCGAGGAACCCAAAACTCTAATCGAGAAAAAAAACCTCAGGAGAACCCAGGCCCAACCAGGGGATTCCAGTTCCCCTCTGGCAAAAGCTGCTGCCTCTGCACAAGCTCCAGAGAACTTGCACAACAAGGCTAAATAAAATAAATAAACTTAATAATAAAATAAATTATAGTTTAAGATTATCATTAATAATCTAATAGCATTTGAAATTTTGTGGTGAAGACATGTCAAGAGACCGCGTCCTTCTTTATCCAGCTCTATCATCTCAGCTCTTGTCAGGTCCCCACTTCCCATTCTCCGCTCTACCATCAGGTCAGGCCATGAACTGCATCCTGCTCGCTGTGGTAACCTTGGAACAATGAGACAAGACTGGCTGAGAGTAGAGTACTGTTCTGTACTCTTTGATGCAACAAGTACATCAGTTGTGTTTTTGGTTCCGGTTGATCTAACTAATGCAGCCTAAACCCTCGAAGATTTATATTATGGAAGAGTAGTGTATGCAAGATTAAAAAGATGCGTCTTTAGTCTAGATTTAAACTGACAGAGTGTGTCTGCCTCCCGGACAGTGCAGGGAAGACTATTCCAAAGTTTAGGCGCTAGATAGGAAAAGGATCTACCACCTGCACTTGATTTTGAAATTCTAGGTATTACCAACTGACAGGACGCCTGAGAGCGTAATGCACGTGAAGGACTGTAATACAAAAGGAGTTCATTCAAGTACTGAGGAGCTAAACCATGTAAGGCTTTATAGGTAATAAGCAAGATTTTAAAGTTAACGCGATGCTTTATAGGTAACCAGTGCAAGGTTGACAGAACCGGGCTAATATGTTCATACTTTTTTGTACGTGTAAGAACTCGAGCTGCCGCGTTTTGGACCAATTGGAGTTTTTGTAATAAGCCTGCAGGGCAACCACCTAACAGTGCATTACAGTAATCTAGTCTTGATGTCATGAATGCATGAATTAACTTCTCTGCATCTGAATTGACAGCATATGACGTAGTTTAGATATATTCTTAAGATGGAAAAACGCAATTTTACAGGTGTTGGCGACGTGGCTCTCAAATGACAGATTACTATCGAATAGAACGCCAAGATTCTTTGCTGACGACGAGGGTTTTATGGAACATCCGTCAATAGTTAAACAGTATTCTTGGTTGTTACTTATAGCAGTTTTCGGTCCAATAAGTAACACTTCCGTTTTGTCCGAGTTCAGTAATAAAAAGTTGTTACTCATCCAGTTTTTTATATCGACTATGCATTCCATTATTCGATGGAACTGCTGTGTTTCATGAGGCTTCGAGGAAATATAAAGTTGAGTATCATCAGCATAACAGTGAAAGCTAACTCTCGTGTCGCTTTATTATATCTCCTAGAGGTAGCATGTATAATGCGAAGAGCAGAGGCCCTAAGACTGAGCCCTGTGGTACACCGTACTGGACTTGCGATTTGCGTGACACCTCATTGTTTATTGCTACAAATTGAAAACGGTCGGATAAATAAGATTTAAACCATTTCAAAGCTATTCCCTTAATGCCGACATAATTTTCGAGTCTATGTAGGAGTGTGCTGTGGTCAATGGTATCGAATGCAGCACTAAGGTCTAGCAGCACCAATAACGAGATACAACCTCGGTCAGACGCCAATAGCAGATCATTGTAACTCTGATCCAACAGGTCTCTGTACTGTGACATGCTCTAAATCCAGACTGGAATTCTTCATTGATGTCATTCCTTTGGAGGAAGGAGCATAATTGAGTTGAAACTACTTTTTCCAGAACTTTAGATATGAAAGGTAGATTCGATATAGGCCTGTAGTTCCTTAGTTCTCTAGGGTCGAGTTGGGGTTTTTTGACAAGGGGCCTTATAACAGCCACCTTATATGCTTTAGGCACATGTCCTAATGTCAGAGATGAGTTAATAATACCAAGAAGAGGATCTATAATTTCTGGGAGCATCTCTTTCAGTAGATTTGTAGGTATAGGGTCTAGTATGCATGTTGTTGATTTAGATGATCTAATAATTTTAGACAGCTCATCTTGATCTACGGTATAAAATAATTGCATTTTCTCCTTAAGGGCGCTGTAGTTAGTTTGTTCAGCGGGTTTCACTTCTGATTGCATTGTTATAATTTTTTCTCTAATATCTTGGATTTTATATGTGAAGTAGTTCATAAATTCATCACTGCTATGCTGATATACAGGATCAGAAGTCACTGACGATTTATTTTTTGTTAATTTAGCCACGTGTTAAATAAAAACCTAGGGTTGTGCTGGTTTTCTTCTATTAGTGATGAAAAGTAGGCGGATCTAGAAGTTATTAGGGCTTTCCTGTATTTTCGAATACTATCCTTCCATGCTGTACGAAATACCTCTAATTTAGTTTTCTTAAAGTTGCGCTCCATTTTTCGGGCCGCTTTCTTTAGAGCCTGAGTGTGTTCATTATACCACGGTGTGGGGCTGCCATTTTTAATCTTCTTTAAACGTAGTGGAGCAACTTTGTCTAGCGTTACCGAGAAGGTGGAATTAAAATTTTCAGTGGTAATGTCAAGATCTTCAACGTTATTTCTCATGATTTGAGACAATTCGGGCAGATTATCGAGAAACGCATCTTTGGTAGTTGAAGTTATTGTTCTACCATATTTGTAACAATGAGTTTTATTTGCAGCCGTAGGCCAGTGAAGCAAACATAATACCAGATAATGATCCGAAATGTCTTCACTCTGCTGAAGGATTTTAACGTCGTCCACATTTATACCGTAAGACAGTATTAAATCTAAAGTATGATTACGAAGGTGAGTGGGTCCTGACACATGTTGACTAATGCCCATGGAGTTAAGAGTGTCTTTGAAAGCCATTCCTAAGGCATCTGTAACGTTATCTACGTGGATGTTAAAGTCACCAACGACAAGGAGTCTATCTGCGGCCAGTACTAGTTCTGATAAGAACCCACCAAATTCTTTAATAAAATCTGTGTGGTGCCCTGGAGGCCTATATACAATAGCTAGAATCAATTTAAAAGTGTTTTATCTTTAGTATTAGGTGTTGAAACATGAAGAACCATGACTTCAAAAGAATTATATTTAGAGTTCGACTTCTGGGAAATGCTAAGAGAGTTATTGTAAAGTGCTGCGACACCTCCCCCTCTGCCTTTTAGACGAGGCTCGTGTTTATAATAATAATCTTGGGGGACAGATTCATTTAAAGCAATATAATCATCTGGTTTTAGCCATGTTTCTGTCAAACAGAGCATGTCTATTTTATGATCTGTTATCATATCGTTAACAAAAAGTGCTTTATTAGAGAGAGATCTAATATTTAGCAATCCGAGTCGTAACAGTTGATTATCTGTATTTTGTTCATGTTTAGTTTGTTTAACGTTTATTAAATTACTTTCAAGAGGTTTACGCATTATTTTATGTTTGCTAATCCGGGGGACAGACACAGTCTCTATTTTGTGATGTTTGGGAGAACGGATTACTACATGTTGTACATTTTGTGTATTCTGCGACGTGAGACGGCAAGCAGACAGTTGGTTAAGCCATACTGTCTGCTCCCTGACCTGGGCCCCAGCGAGTCAAGTTTTAGCATTAGCATTAAGACTTTTTGCCATATTTCTAGACAGGATGGAAGCCCCAGCCCAGGAGGGATGGAGACCATCTCGTTTCAACAGGTCAGGTCTGCCCTCAAAACTCTTCCAGTTATTTATAAAAACTATATCATTCTGCAGGCACCACTCAGACAACCAGCCATTTAGTGATGATAATCTGCTATAAATCTCATCACCACGATAAGCATTGAGGGGGCCAGAGAATATTACAGTGTCTGACATCATGCTTGCGAGCTCACACACCTCTTTAATGTTATCTTTTGTGATCTCCGATTGACGGAGTCGAACATCATTTGTGCCGACGTGAATGACAATCTTACTGAATTTACGATTAGCCTTAGCCAGCACATTTAAATTTAAGCATTAAGCCATACATCTCTCTATACACCGGGTTCCCTTTAAGAAGTGGTCAGAAATGTGAAGAAGTGTAACTTTAATGTTACCTATGGTGCAGTTACGGGTGTAGATGAGATCAAGCTGGTTTCCTGATCTGTGAGTACAGGCTGTGACGAGGCGCGTGAGGTCGAACGAACTCTCAACTCAACTTTATTTATATAGCGCTTTTACAATTTTCATTGTTACAAAGCAGCTGCACATGAGACATATTGACTATAAGCAAAATAATTAAAGTTGTACCTGCAAAAACAAGAAAAGGTTGAAAACACAGAAGACAGACACACCCACACACAAAACACTCCACACACACAGTATGCACACGTACTAACACACATAGACATAGAGACACACACACGGATGCGCACGCACACACACACACACACACACGTACGTACACAGACAAGTACGCACACACACACACACACACACACACACACACACACACGCTCAGTGAGAGCACACATTTAGGATAAAGGAGAGAAGCGGTGAGGGTGTGGAAGTTTACTGTTTAACTGCAATTCTGAGCGGTTTCCCTTATTGTGTAGCACTTTTCCATAAGGGTCCATGAATAATCATGTAATAATATCTGAATAAATACTTACTTTCACGTGAACTAATGATGAGTGAAGAAGTTGACTAATCAGGAACTAATAAAGGGCTAACCTTAGCTAATATGGAGTCATGAGGATTCATGTGTTAATACTGCCCAGGTTACCTACACACTAGTATATGTTTGTTATTGTATTAATTAACACCTAGAAGTAAAACATACCAAATCGACCGTTAAATAAATAACAAGGAGTTCTTCTGAGTACTTGTAATTTTGTAACATTTAGTATGAGTTAACATGTACAATTTTATCACACTTTTACTACTTTTGATATAGAATGTCACGCTGCTGGATTAGTGGTGGTCACTAAATCCGCCCCTGTAATAAATATATCTATAATGTGATTAACTGAATCTTTGTTTTATTTACAGGTTCTTGTGTTAAACATATGTAATCTGGATATACAAGCTTAATGTTTAATACAAACGCTCAATGATCTTATTCTGTGGTTTCTATTGCTGTTCTTGATGGTGTCCCTGCTGGATGTTATAACGTGAAGCTCATTATCATCATTCTGACTATGTTTGTGTTGTTAGTTGTGGTAGTTGTGTACTACAGCCTGAGGGACAACGTTAGTACAACACTGGTGTATCATTGCTATATCAGATTTAATTCCTTTATATTTCATTTAATTTCATTTTTTGCATGTCAGATCCCTTTTTAAAATGGTTCACAGCTGTACTTTTCTTTGCTTTTTAAAAGATTTTGCAATATTTTACATGGTAACAGACATACTAATAAATATATGACCTGAACAAGTTTTTTTTTTTTTTCAGTCTGAACATTGGTTAAAGAGAAGGTGCAATGTTAAACAAAGGATTTAACTATTTATTTTGGCTAATTGTGTGTGTGTTTTCTGCGCTCTCTCTCTCTCTCTCTCTCTCTCTCTCTCTCTCTCTCTCTCTCTCTCTCTCTCTCTCTCTCTCTCTCTCTCTCTCTCTGTCTCTCTCTCTCTCTCTCTCTCTCTCTCTCTCTCTCTCTCTCTCTCTCTCTCTCTCTCTCTCTCTCTCTCTCTCTCTCTCTCTCTCTCTCTCTCTCTCTCTCTCTCTCTCTCTCTCTCTCTCTCTCTCTCTCTCTCTCTCTCTCTCTCTCTCTCTCTCTCTCTCTCTCTCTCTCTCTCTTCTCTCTCTCTCTCTCTCTCTCTCTCTCTCTCTCTCTCTCTCTCTGATCTGTAAGTATATGTTGATTTTTGGTTTGTTGATGTTTAGAGATCTTAATGACAGATTAATGAAATTAATTCAAGAAGACAGAACACTGGTGAGGTGCATATTTGAACATAATGAATCAGATTGACTGTTCATAGGCAAGGCAAGTCTATTTATATACTATAGCGCAGTCCATGCACAAATGTAATTCAAAGTGCTTTACATCGAAATTATTCCCCAAGAAATGATACATAATGAATAAAATATTTAAAAAAATGTAAACAATTTAAAATCACACATACTTAAAGGTCCAGTGTATATTTTTGGAGGATCTATTGATAGAATTGCAATATAATATACATATCTATGTCTTCAGAGGTGTATCAAGACCTTACTCAATGAAGCGTTATGTTTTTATTACCTGTAGCCGAGTCAGTAGGGGGTGCTGTTGGACTGTCACTGCATGCGATAGCAGTTGTAGAAGGAGCGTTGGACCTGTTATATACGCCGCCTCTGTGGCCGTAAGTCATTCCATAGTTAAATTGGTTGGCGTGCTGGTGGTGGTTGGTCTCTGGAAGAAGTTGGCGTAGGGATGGCTAAATGAAGCCTCGTGAAGCTATGAGGCTTTCCTCTAACTGGATCGAGAAAAGATTCGAAGTGTCGGAGTATCGATTACAGTGCCATCTAGTGGATCTTAAAATGTACAACAGCCTTATCTGGGATGTAATCTGATGTAATTGTAGTGCACAAATAAAAGTCATATGCTGATAATATTTATGTAACATAATGTGGTAATTCCTGTTCATATAAAAGTCAATGTATTACAATAAAATACTGTTTAGCGTGTTGTGGGTGACGAGATCAAGTGAGAAATTGTTGAATTATTTTAACTAAACACTAGTATATGGCATGTAATTGACAACTATCTGTATAGTAATAACATTGTCTGTATCTGGTATAGGAGACTATATAAACGTAACGTCAAATAGCCTAATTCATGGATTATGTGGTTATTAAATGTGCTGGGTGAAGAAGAATGTGGGCCCAATAAAAGACTATTTTACTGGTTTTTATTGAGAAATAATTTTGACACTGTTAGGGCTCAGCCTATTTCTCCTCTTGCACAATACCTCCCCTGCCTTTGAAAACACTCTCTCACAGGGTACAGAGGAGGCTGGTGTACACAGAAACTGCAGTGCCATCAGATAAAGATGGGGAAACACATGTTTTTGTTCTTTCCAGTATTCAAGTGGATCATGGGTTCTGGGTATGTTAGTTTCCTTTAGGTATCAATCAACCTCTATTACTGCATCAGCTGTGGCATTGCAGGTTTTTTTACTTTGGTCCACAGCACTATCTAGCAGGTGCCATAGGTTTCCACCTAAACAATTTGAAGGACAAAATGTAAATGTGACAGAAAATGTAAATGCATCACACTAATATTTATATCATGAAATATTCAGTTTCATATAAATATTCAAGTTTTTTTTTCCAAAATAATAAAATATATATATACTTGAAGTACTTGCAGCCTGTTGACTTGTTGCCTGTTGAGAGGATGTTTCTGTTGAATCAATGCTTGACGTTGATGGGGTTTGTTCTTGGATTCTGATGATGGTGGCACACTCCGCTTTTAGCCTTCTAACAGCTTCAGTCAATTTAATTTTGATTGAGGAACCCGAAGGTTTTAAACCTCGGGTCCAGCAAGGTTGCCATGGTCATTACACTCATAGACTCTATACTCCATATATGTTCTCTCAGGCATCTGATCAGGTTTCCTGTCAGTTCTTTTGACTGGTCCATGGTCAACCTAATCAATTTAAAATGGCTTGATCACATTTGCAATATGAACATCAATATGAATGTTTTAACTGCTGAATAAATACAAAAAATACCTGATTTGATCTCCCTGTAAAGAATGGTGTATCATTTTCATCAGCGGAATGACTTTTGAACCCGAGACACGTCTCTCCTCAAACAGTTCTACCGTAGCCTGCTGGAATGCTGAGAGCACACGGAGGACTTCCTCTATTACTTCATACTCCTGTGGATAAAGAGGACTGGTGTCTGTCCTGAGAGAGGCTAAGGATGCCCCCACAGCTTGCCTTTCTCCATATAGGCGTTGAAGCATCCAAAAGGTGCTGCTCCACCGTGTTTCCACTTCATTGAGAAGTTTAAGGGCAGGTCTGCGCATGTCTTGCTGCATCTGCTTCAGCTGCTCTTTGGCAATGGTGCTGGATCTGAAATAGGTGACCATTTTCTTTGCCTTGGTGCGGATGTCACAGAGGGCAGAAACTTGGTCGAACGATTTTTTATCCATGTATTTAACCAAGTGCAGATTGTGTGCCTCACTTGTAGAATCTTCGCACAAGCAATCATATTTGCTGCAGCATCTGTGACAAGGCATTTGACCTTTTTCTTGATTTCCCACTCCTCCATATATTTGTTTTTTACGAGGGCTATATTTTCAGCTGTGTGATTATCTGGAAACTCCTCTAGCCCCAACAAGACAGTGTTGAGCTTATCATTCTCATCAATGTAGTGGCAAGTTATGGCCAAGAAAGCGTCCATGTTAAGTGATGTCCACATATCTGAAGTTAAAGACACGGCCTTGACATTTTCCATTTCAGCCTTTGCCTTGATCTTGGCTTCCTCATATTAAGAGTCCACCATTTTCTTCAAGGCCTAAATGTGCAACAATAAAATAAGTGTAAAAGAAAGGTAATTATTAAAATATTATCCAGTGTAAATAGTTAAATTGGACTATTTCTACACACCTGCCTGCTCGGCAGTACATGGGTACGATCCAGAGCATGGATGAGACCCCTGAAGCCTTCATCCTCCACCGGTGAAAACGGCTGAGAGTCTTTGATGATCATATTCACGTGTGCCTCATCAATCATCTGCTTTCGAGAACCTGAAGGGAAGAGCATTTTCAATGACAAATACAAGTCATAGGTAAATGTCATAGTGAAATTATGATAATACACCTTGTGTGTGTACAGGATTGGTCTCAGGCGCAGTCTCATGCAGAGCTCTAAAGTGTCTGAGCATGGAGGAAGTATTATTTGAATACAGAAGCTCCTTATCACACACCAAACATCTTACCTGTTACATCAATTAAATAAAGATGTAGATGTCCTGGGAAATATTAGTGAATTAGTGGTTTGTATTATATACCAACACATACTTTACTAGAAGAGATCATTTCAATATGTTCCCAAACAGGGGATGTTTTCCTTTTTCTTCCAGATGCCATTTCTCATATAACCACCACCTCACCAAAACAAAAAAAGGAGAGAGAGAAAAATAAAAGGAAAAAAGAGAGAAAATGACACTTAAGTAAAAAATTATTAAACTAACTAATAGCTAGCAATCAAAACCAGAAAGTAACAAAATAGAATATTGATTTATTTAATATTATCTATGTGTTTAAAGCTGTCAAACTACACCACTCTCCTTACAGTTCAACCAATCAACCAGACTGTGCCAGATACGACCATTAAAGTAAGGCAGGAATTTGACACGCAAACCGAAGCACGCACGTGATTGGACAGAAAGTGAGGCTTCGTGTGTCATCGACCACGTGATTCAGTGGCAACAATACACGCCTCGAAACAGCGCGTCATCGGAAATTGCGCTGCGTGCTCGATACGCGTATCGGGTCTTCGGTGTCATATGTAACATCACTAAGTTGGCGGCGGTAGGTCTTTTAAAAGAGTCTGGTTGTTTGGTTTATATTTGTGATGGTACATGGTTGGTTTTATGACTGTGTTTGTGGTAGTTATCGAGCCGATCTGGGTGCGTGTATGCTACAAGTGGTGGACTGCTTATACAGCCATTGGAAAAGCGGTGGACATTAAATCCACGGTATGTGAATGTGGGGGTGGAATATGCTGCACACACTGGTTATATACACCGTTACGTGTTTCGTGACTGTGTATTTGCATCTCAAAGATTTCGTCCGCTTAGACTATCGGATCGACGAGTGATATTGAGAGTGGCTCAGCGGGTGGCGAGGAACGCCAGACCGATGTACTTTCCCTCTTCAGAATGGCGCATGCCCTTAAGAGCATGAAGGTCATTATTAAGCTCTTAAGTTTTGTATTGTAGATTTTTATACTGGTTTTGTAATAAAGAAATGAATGTTTAATTGTTTAAATTGAAAAATGTTATAAGATGTTGTGGTATGAGGGTGTGGTGGAGTATGGGTTTTATTGTAATGTTCTTTTTCTTTGCAGTTATGTGTGCTTTTGAAGTGTTGATCACTGTTTTCCCTACCTAAGTTTTGGTTATGTTTACTTTTACGTTTAAATATTTGTTTATTGTATTAGTTTGATATTTTGTTTCTTTTGTTTGATTGTCGGCCCATGACCACTTTATTATACTGCCTCTTTATTGGATGTGTCCGTGCACTGACTGAGCCATAATTTATATCTGCCCTGCATATAGTGACTGAGAGAAACACACTTATTCTTACTTTGGGCGTGATGTGGCAGTGATATGTATACACTGATGTGTGTTTGGGTATTGGTGTGACGCAAGATATTGTATTTGGTTTCTTTTGCTTTATTATTCTCTGACGATACTATATTTGCCTAGGTGACTGTGGCCGGTGTTTGTGCAAGGTCAGACCAACCTGATACCAGTAAATAAAGATTTATGTCTGACTATAATACGCTGCTATATCCATTCATTTATTTGAGTGACTGTGTGGGGAACTCATCTGGGAACTCCTACCCGAAGCTAAATTGGAGTGCTGTAGTCTTGGGTGGTTGTGTATAACACAACGCTCTGTTACATACCTTAGAATGATCTATTTCTATCTACATACACCGCGGGTCCCCTTGCATGTAATTCGCCATGTTCTGTCAGCCGTCGTAGTGTTTCGAATGGGAGGGGTGGAGTGAGCTGTTGGTTGCAATTCGCAACCTTGCCGCTAGATTTCACTGACTTGGACCTTTAAGAATTTAAAATGTGTAAAAAATAATAAAACAAAGAAACAGCTTGAAATAACATTGCAGTCGGTGTCTTAAAGGCACAGCTATGCATAAATGTGGATTCAATCTCGATTAATAGTGGCTACTGTTGGAGAACATCAGGGGGCTATTCCAGAAAGCTGGTTATGTGACATCTGGGTAAGTTTAAGGGTTAGTTAGCTGATAACCTCAACTTTCAGTTCTAAAAATGGAGATAACTTGGTAACCTAACCATAGCAATGTACTTTCTGAAAATAATCTGGGGCCGGTTGCACCAGCTGTGCGTAAATTACAATTACAGCATTACTTGCCTTTTAAAATAGAGAGCATTAAGTGATGACATTTAATTTTTTACACAATAACCTTCCTAGCGCGCCTCCGTGTGTGTATATCTGCCTGTGTTATGCACGTCAAAATAAAATCATCTTTTTATTTCATTGGCGGTTGGCAGTAAAAAAAAACAGACAGCGGTGGAGCTGTTACAACAGTAAACATTTCTGTAAGTGTTTAACCATGGTATAACGAACGACATATAACTACACAGCAGCAAATGTACACATAATGGGCCTCATTTATGAAATGAGCGCACAACCGAAAACTGTGCATAGGTAATTTCCACGCAAAACTTGGCATTTATCAATATGGACGTGAGCAGTTGCTACGATAAAATCTCACGACAGGTCTCAGTTCGTGTATGCAAGTTTTGAGATAGGGTAAGGTCTGTGTACGCTTTACCCTTTTGGGTCCGTGTATCTTTTGGTCATTTGTTTTTCAGTTTGAAATTGAACAAACGGGAGTGAGAAAATGGCGGCATCTTCGTTTTTCGTTCATCCAAAAAACGAGAATTCGGCTTGATTTTTCGTTTTTAACTTCAGTGGTAAAAAACGAATACACAGTTTGAAAAATCGGTTTCCACGCGTGGGCGGTATGAAACGCCCCCTTCCATTGATTGGCCAACCAAAGATCACCAAGCGAGGGAGCGACATCTTCGGTTGTCCCTCGGTTCCGTGAATGAACATTATAAACAGTCCTCCGCTGCTGTACAGTGGGGATTCTTAAAGTGTTTCATTTACAACCGTACACAAACCGTACAGGGCAGGTCCTAGACTGGACTTTCCTCGTGTAACATAACGCATTTCATATAAATATTTATGTCACAAATAGGCAATTAATGTAGTTCGAATCCAGGGTTAAATCTGTGTGGCCAAGCTGCGCGAGACACTGGACAGCACGAAGCGGATTCATATACTTATTTTATTTCATTCAAAATTCGCTGTGCTCCATTGTAATTTGTATGTAAAGCGACAACGAGCAACTTTTTACACCTTAAAATAATGTCTCTAAAATCATTTTAGTGGTCGGTCAACTTTTAACTGGACGAATTTTACTGCCGTTGCTACCTGAGCAGCCTCCTATCGGCTGAAATTGCACTTGTAACTTTGGTGTTGGGCCGGTACAAGCCCCGCCTATCCCCTGCTTTACGGCATACGTCACGTTTTACTCGTAGCCTGGGAGAAGTTAGCCAACAGCAGAGCTAACAGTAAGACTAAACTAACCAAAACATCACCATGGCAGAGCCAGCCAAAAAATTTTATATTTGGTTTTGTCGGAGGATGCAAAGAAAAGAAAGCGAGAGAGTGATCGGACACGAGGCCGGTCACGAATCAATATCGGACGGGCTTACACTCGGTGGCGCGAGCAGCAAGAGGCAACTGGTTGCAAAACGGATAGAGACCTAGCGGTCTCCAGGAGCCTAGCGGTCTCCAGGAGCCGGACCTAGCGGTCCGGCTCCTGGATTTGTAAGTGTTACTTGTACATTTTTTGTTATTGTCCTGTACTTTTGAACGTATTCGTTATTAGTCTGTGTCATTGGCGCGCCACCGGTTCACACTAGCTGAGAGATAATATATGGTTGCCGGTGTCGCTAGCTAGCATGTTGTCGTGTCTCGTCATGAATGTGTGTAGTGCTTGTAAATGAAGACTATAAAAACAATAAACGTGTTGTGGTAAAAAAATAGCAGATTCTTTAGTTCAGACCAGTAAACCACGTAAATGTTGAACAGTTCAGTCGTTGAGTAGGCTAATGTTGTCGTTATATATGTATATATACATGCTATGCGCTGTTTTCATAGCGTATCGGGGTCAACAGGTGTTGTGCCTATTTTCGACCCCCCGGCTGGAGACTACCCCCCTTCGCGTGCACGCGGAGACTAACGTCGTCTCTCCTGTAGATGGCAGTTAAAAACCTTCACTCGGACGAAAACTTGCGCAATTTCCTGTAGATGGCAGTAAGAAATCATAAATGCGATTCCTGGTTCTCGAACCAAATCGTAAATGAGACTAGCAATGTTCGTGGTTTCTGTTTAGGTGACGCGTGTTAGGCTTTACTATGGCAAGCCGAATTAGCTTTGGCTCAACAACAATAGCTTTAAACAAGAATAGCTTTAGTATTTTGTAATTGAAAAATACTAAAGGGTTTATTTTTACCCACACGCCTGCAGAGGTGGGTAGAGTATCCAAAATCTGTACTCAAGTAAAAGTACAAGTACTTATGGAAATATTTACTCAAGTAAAAGTAAAAGTAACAATCTTAATAGTTACTTGAGTAAGATTAAAAAAGTATCTGATGAAAAAACTACTCAAGTAGCTAGTTACTAGTTACTTCTCATCTGATTGATATGAAGCGAAAACCCTGAATTTCAAACTACTTGGAAAGCTTTCACACACCTCTCCTTGTAAGTCTCTTTGTTCTGCTTATATAAAACCTAGGTTGAAGTAAAGTAGCCTATCTCAGTCCTGTGATGGGCATATTAACATCACATAACCTGTCATTTGCAATAAAATCTCAAACACACCCAGATGTTTTTCTAACAGTCAACTCTGTCTTTATTTTCACATTCACAACACAAACTTGTCAGCATCTGCATTTAAACAAGCTTACAGAGAACAAAAGAGAAGGTGTGTGTGCAGAGTGTGTGTTTGTTATTATGTGTGTATGAACTTGTTTAAGTGTGTTTGCACTTTAGTATGTCCATGTTTATTTGGTCATATGTTCTTTCTTGAACAATCAGTTTTACATAATTTTACTGTTGAACTTCAGCAGTAATTGGCTCTCAAGAGATTTACGATGCAGTCTCGATCTTTTAGCTGTGAGCAGGAGTCCAGCATGACTAAAAAGTCTCTCACAGGCTGCAGATGCTGGGATGGCTGTGTTTACTTTTAGAGACAAATTCTTGACTTGTGGAAAGGAGTGTAACAGATCCATACCTCCAGCTGATGAACATGAAAGGTACCTCTCCAGCTCTCCTGTCTCTGAGTGCCCTGTGTTCATGGATGCGAAGAAGTCCTCTTCATCTGAAGGGCTGCTGTAGCAGAGGGTATCATTTTCCACGCTGATCTCCAGTTGCTCTTTTATGTAGGTTAGTCCTGTGCCAAGACATTTACACACTTTACCTGCATAATCCTACATTTTACAATATGTTACCTATATTTTATTCACACTATTCACACTACCAATCCAGAGACCTTATAACTTATTAAACTGTAACTCACCACTAATAAAACAAAAATAGAGGTCTTATCTCAAGGTCAAATAAATAACATTTGAATTGACAGATACGTTACCTGTTGTCAAGATGCTCTGGTCTGTTGTCCAGGCAGTTCTGAACTTTGGAAGCAGTATAGCTGCAGCAATGAGCTCTGGTTCCTTCATGACCTCTCCAAAACGTTTGAGGATTCCTCCCTGTAGGGCCTTAAGGAGGGGTTGACAGACTTTACAGGTTGACTCAAGCCTCTTCAGCTTGTCCTGCAGTTGATGAAGTGTTGGCAGAAGAAAACCCATATGAACTGATGATTCCCCTTGGAGTAGGTTGAGGGCCATTGCAACTGGCTTCATTACAGTAGCATACTCAGCCAAAAATCCCAATTCAGCTGTATTCAGCCTGTACCATAAAACACAGATGGTTAATAATAATAATAATAATAAATGTAGATCAGCTGTGTCATAATATACACTCCCACCAAACCCTACCCGGTCTTACAACTTACATTTTTATCTTTAATGCTGTGCACACGTTTCGGATTGCTTGTTCTCCTTGTTCCTTCTGGATACGCACCAACCTTTCAACAGCAAGAAACAGTGAGTTCCACCGTGTCTGATTGGGTCGCAGAAACTGCAGTTTGCATTCACGTTCCACGGTTTCAAAAGCCAAGTCTGACCTGCTGGTTTTGTTCCACAGTGCACTGCATTTCGCAAAAGCTGACCGTGATAGTCTCTTATATGTATCACTTTTAGCTTCTGCTGCTGAAGCATCAACAGTAGCAACAAGATTAAGTAGATGGCATGCACATTTTTGATGTCTGGGAAGTTGGTAGACCAGGCCACAGTCCTCATCTAAAATACCAAAAAGGTCTTGGTACTCCACCTCCGTTTCACTTTCGTCAGATTCATCCTCAAGTATGAAGTCTCCCTCCTCCTGTGCATCATCTTCTTTCTCCTCCCCATATATTCGAAAGGCCTTCAGAAAGTTTGAGCCACTATCTGTAGTTGTCCTTGTAATCTTTCCTCTGATTTTGTACTCCACATGTATTTCCTCCAAAGCAGCAGCAATTACATCGAATGTGTGTGATCCTGTCATCCTTCTGCAAGCCAAGGCTGCTGAACATCTCTCTAAAGATGTACTGTCTATCCAGTGGCAGGTGACCCCCATGTAACTGCGCTGCCTGGCTGACCAGCAGTCTGCAGTTGTAGCAACGTACTCAGCATTGTTTAATTTTTGGACAATTGCACTCTTCATATTTTTAAATGTATCCTGCACTTTGAGACGCAGTGTTTTTCTTGTCATGACTGTGCACTGAGGTTGCAAGGTTTCTATAATTTTCCTAAATTATGGTAATTCTACAATAGAAAAGGGCTGGTTTCCTTCACAGACAAAATTGATCAGCAGCTTGTCAATCACTGCCTGTGTTACCTTAGTTGCAGGGCTGGAAAAGGTACTCATGATCTTTGGATTCTTTTTTGAATGAGGTTGATCAACTGTGGCTGAGTCTGATCCTCGTTTTTTTGACTTGATTAGTTCTTCATAAACCTTCAGCTTTTTTGGGTGAATCCTCTGATGAAATAAAAAGGCATATTAGGTTACATTTGGTTTTATTATACATTATAACTTGAATCACCAATTAATTGGTAATTATGTATCTAAAGGCACTTTGCACACTTTGGCTGTATGTACATGCATTCTTTAGGTAGGAATAAAATAAAATGCAATCCCGTTTTTATTTTGTATGTATGTTCTACACTTTAGTGAGGTGTCCGGATTTGTGTATAAATGCAAGACGTCACAGTATGCTGTTCGATTTATTTAGTTTTGTTGAAAACGGATATGAAAATGTGCAGACGTTTAGAATGAACGTTTGTTCATGAACCTGTGTTGTTTGCAGGGTTCACAAGATATTTGTCATTGCTTGCATGAGAGCGCATATATGAGGAAAAACATTCGGTCTGTGTGTGAAATGTGGTATTACAAAAAGGTCAAAGTGCCCATAGTTACCAAATTACCATTAATAAAAGTTCAAATAGACAATATTTTGACACTTACCGCTACGTGTTTTTTCAGGTTGGAGCTGGAATTCTTGTACGCTGCGATGTCAGTTCGTTTTGGTGCACACAGCATGCATCGCATTATGAGACTATTCTTTTTGACATCTTTGAGTGAAAACAAAGACTGAACTTGAGGCCACGGGTGATGATCTGCCTCCGATAACTCGCACATATCTCCCTCTGCTTCCACCATCATCTTCCAACTAAACGCGCGCTTAACGTAAGCGGGAGATGCGCAGCAGCCTCTCGCGAAGCAGCCTCTCCAACATCTCGCGAGACTTGCGAACAAGTCATATTAAAAGTCATATTTAAAAAATATCATATTTATTACCGTTTGACAGTAACGGAGGGATGCCGCCAAAATGTAGCGAAGTAAAAGTAAAGTTTTTTCACTAAAAATGTACTTGAGTAAGAGTAAAAGTACACATATTTAAATTTACTCTAAAAGTACAAGTTACCCC
>NC_079890.1:39661559-39741738 GCF_024868665.1 Triplophysa rosa
TTCCCGTACTTCGGGCCGAGGTCGCCACCCTTCTGGTGAAGGGAGTGATCAAGCCCGTCTCACCAGCCGAGATGTTCAACGGGTTTTACAACCTGTACTTCATTGTCCCCAAGAAAGGCGGGGGGTTGCGCCCTATCTTGGGTCTGTGTGTTCTGAACAGGCACCTACACAATAGCTGCCTTTCAGGTTGATCACGCAGAAGCGCATCCTGACGTCCGTCATGTGTCAGGACCGGTTCATGGCAGTCGACCTGAAAGACACGTACTTCATGTCTCGATCCTCCCTCGACATCGGCCGTTCCGACGGTTGGCGTTCGAGGGACAGGCATATCAGTACAGGGTCCTCTCCTTCGGTCTGTCCCTGTCTCCACGAGTCTTTACGAAGGTCGTGGAAGCCGCCCATAGGGAAGGAGGTGTGCGGGTACTAACTATCTCGATGACTGGCTCAGTTTTTGCGCACTCTCGAGATCTGTTGTGTACACACAGGGACCTGGTGCTCCGGCACCTAGATCGGTGGGGCTACAGGTCAACTGAGAAAAGAGCAAGCTCTCCCCGGTGCAGAGCATCCTCATTCTCAGTAGGGAACTCGACCACTCGACCCCGGGGGGGGGGGGGCCGCGAGACCCGCGACGAGGAAGCCCGCACCCTCGCGGCCTCCCAGAGGCAGCGCGACTGACTAGCGCGCCCGATCAGTGTTGAACTGCCTGAAGCTCAGACAGTCAGCGGTCGCCCTGTAACAAGAGGCTCCTGGGATACATGGCATCCTCGGCGGGGGTGGTCCCCCTCGGGTCGATGCACATACGACCGCTCCTACACTGGCTGCAGAGTCAAGTTCCTTGGAGAGCGTGGCACACCGGCAGCAGGCGTATGGTCACACGCTTTTTTGCCGACACACCCTAACCCCCTGGTCTCCATGACCTTCTTGCGGACAGGGGTCCCCTTTGGGATGCCTCCCTGCAAGGTTGGGGTGCTGTGTGCAACGGGCAAGCAGTGTCGGGGCGGTGGATGGGCCCCCGCCTGCTTTGGCATTTCAACTGCCTAGAGTTGTTGGTTGTGCTACTTGCATTGAGGAGGCTACTACCTCTCGTGCAGGGAAGCACGTGCTGGTCCGGTCGGACAGCACAGCTGCTGTGGCGTATTCTTCACTCACAGCAGTTAACATGACTCGCCTGACGCCTCCTCCTCTGGAGTCAGCAGGTGATCAGCTCCCTGCGAGCCACACACATCCCAGGCATCCTGAACCAGACAGCCGATGTGCTCTCTCATCAGTTGACACTTTGCGGAGAGTGGCGACTCCCTCCCCACGCAGCCAGCTCATTTGGGGGCAGTTTGGCCAGGCACAGGTGGTCCTGTTGCCTCCCCGAACTCCTCCCATTGTCCGCTTGGGTACTCCCTGTCCGAGGACCCTCGGCACGGATGCCCTTGCGCACAGCTGGCCGCGGGACAAGCGGAAGTACGCTTCCCCCCAGTGAGCCTCATTGCACAGGGCCTGTGCAAGGCCAGGGAAGAGGAGCATCAAGTGGTACTAGTTACGCCCCTTCGGCCTAACCAGGACTTGGTTCTCGGNTTTGTCAGCTTTGCAAATTTATTAAAAATAAAAAACATAAATAAGTACATTGCATAAGTATTCATACCCTTTTCTGGGACACTTGAAATTTAGCTCGGAAGCATTAGTTTTGCTTGTTGATGTTTCTACACTTCGAGTGGAGTTAACCTGTGCCAAATTCAATTGATTAAGTATGATTTGGAGCGGCACATACCTCTCTATAAAGGGTGCAACAGCTGAAAATGCATTTCAAAGTAAAAACCAAGACATGAGGTCAAAAGAACTGCCAGTAGAGCTCCGAGACAGGATTGTATCAAGACACAGATCTGGGGAAGACTTCTGAAAACAATCTGC
Organism: Triplophysa rosa; assembly: GCF_024868665.1. Taxonomy (NCBI): domain Eukaryota; kingdom Metazoa; phylum Chordata; class Actinopteri; order Cypriniformes; family Nemacheilidae; genus Triplophysa; species Triplophysa rosa. The sequence continues at coordinate 39,663,459 of NC_079890.1, forward strand.
TGTATTGAAGGTTCACAGAAGCATGTAGCCTCCATTTATCCTCAGTGAAAGAGGTTTGGAACCACCAGATCTCTTACTTGAGCTGACCTCCTGTCCAAACTGAGCCATCGATGAGGAAGGGTCTTGGTTAGAGCGGTGACCAAGAAGCTGATGATTACTCTGGTTGAGCTCCATGATCATATATGGAGATGGGAGAAACTTACAGAAGGACAAACATCACTGCAACACTCCACCAATCTGGGCTTTATGGCTTAGTGGCCAGACTCGAGCCTTTGCTCAGTGAAGACACATGGAAACTTGAAATATGCAAAAACGTACTTCAACGAATCTTTCAAACTGTCAGAAACAGGAGATTCTGGTCTGATGAATCTCAGATTCATGCATCATGTCTGGAGAAAACCAAGCACTGCTCAACACCTGTACAATACTGTCTTAACAGTAAAGTGTAGTGGAAACAGCATCATGATGTGGGGGTGTTTTTCAGCTTCAGGGACTGTACACACAATACGGAGATAATGATCATGAAAACCTAGCCCAGAACATTCAGAACCTCGGACAGGGCAGAAGGTTCATTCTCCAACATGACAATGATCCTAAGCACACAACTTAAACAATGCAAGAGTGGCTTATGGACAACTCTGTCTATGTCCTTGAGTGGCCCAGCTAGTGCTTGAACCCAACTGAACATCCCTGTAGAAACCTGAACATGTCTGTCTACTGATGATCTCCATCCAACCTGACAGAGTTTGAGAGGATCTGAGGAGAAGAATGACAGAAAATTGCCAAATGCAGATGTGTAAAGCTTTTCACATCATACCCAAAAAGATTTGAGTCTGTAAAGGCGCTATAACCATTTTCTGAGTTGAGGGTATGAATACTTATGCAATGTACTTATTTTTGTTTTTTATTTTTAATAAATTTGCAAAGCTGTCAAAAATCAGTTTTTTGTTTTGTCATTATTGTGCATGGAGTGTAGATTAATGTAAAAAATCATTTAAAGTAGTTTAAGATAAGGCAGCAGCATAACAAAATGTGAATAAAATGAAGGGGGATGAATACTTTTGCAAGCCACTGTAGATATTGACTCTTTGAAGTAGTTCACCAAAACATGTAGTAAGTTCAGATGAACACAAATGAAGAAAACCTCTGTAGGTGTGTACAGTATCAGCGAGGAGCGCCATCATGATATACAGCCTTGATTCAAAAAATGTAGTCCTTCATATAATTGAGGATCTAACACAATAAAGGTGTAAGTGAATGTGTCGTGAACATGATCGACCGGTTCAGAAGACGTCATAAGAATCAAAGCATCTATGCCGATAATAATTCAGTAAGAACTTAAAACATTGACGTAAGGTTTTTCAGATTGTGAGATGCAGTAAAAGATGTCGCTTTACTGCGAAGACGCTCTTACATTAGCAGTGCTTTATATTCATAACTGCATATGTGACTTTTTTCTGCACAGGCTGTGTTGAAGATTGTTTGTCAATGTTTTATTTGTAGGTCTCAGTCTGGTGTGGTGAACGTGTACTCTCAGAAGGATTGTCTGCAGAATACTGAGCCCAAACCTCTGAAGGCCATCATGAATCTGGTGACAGCTGCCACGTCTCTGTGCTTCAATAACACCTCTGAGATTCTGGCCATTGGATCCAGAGCGGATGATGAGGCCAATCGATTGGTGCGTCACACAATTAACCCCAAATCCCTGTCACACTCTCAACCTCCAAACCCTGAACAATCTTTAGTCTTTCATACTTTTTTGCCCACATCACCTATACAAGTCACACCACACCTCAGATCACCCATAGAAGTCACAGCACACCTCAGATCACCCATAGAAGTCACAGCACACCTCAGATCACCCATAGAAGTCACACCTCAGATCACCTAAAGAAGGTCACTTCATAGCACACCTCAGATCGCCTATAAATTTCATGCGATGACCAATAGAAGTCACAACACACCTCAAGGTCACCTATAGTGACATCACACCTCAGGTCACCTATAAGAAGTCACAGCACGCATCAGGTCACCTATAGAAGTCACAGCACGCATCAGGTCACCTATAGGGACAGCACACCTCAGGTCACCTATAGAAGTCACAACACACCTCAGGCCACCTATAGAAGTCACAGCACACCTCAGGTCACCTATAGAAGTCACACCACACCTCAGGTCACCTATAGAAGTCACAGCACACCTCAGGTCACCTATAGAAGTCACAACACACCTCAGGTCACCTATAGAAGTCACAGCACACCTCAGGTCACCTATAGAAGTCACCGCTAGGGTTGGGAATCGTTTCAATTTTATCGATTCCAATTCCGATTCTGCTTATCGATTTCGATTCTTATCGATTCCCAGTTTCGATTTCACAGTTGAAGTAAAACATTTAGATATCAACCTGTGTGGTCATTTAGCCTGCTTATTGACTTGTTTGCTAAATATATTTATATATTTTTGAGCACCGTTTTGTGTATATTTACACATAGAAACACACCTTTTCTGATTTATTACAATTTGTATTATCATAGTTGAACTACATCATGGTTAAACTGCAGTTACTATAATGCAACTATGGTTAATTTGTGATTCCTGTGCTTTAATGCAAATTCTATAGCTAAACTATGCTTACTATAGTAAAAAATATCGATAATTTTCATAAGGGTTTTTATTGAGATATCAGCAGATCATGCAACACATGTACTTTTCTGAAAATATGCACACAGAAATTGATAAGAGGAATTCAAATTTTAATCTCAAGTATCCGATTCCTATTCCTTTCGATTCCGATCCGATTCCTAGCCTTTCGATTCCGATTCCAAATTGGAATTGATTTTCGATTCCCAACCCTAGTCACAGCACACCTCAGGTCACCTATAGAAGTCACAGCACACCTCCGGTCACCTATAGAAGTCACACCACACCTCGGGTCACCTATAGAAGTCACAGCAAACCTCGGGTCACCTATAGAAGTCACAGCACACCTCAGGTCATCTATAGAAGTCACAGCACACCTCAGGTCACCTATAGAAGTCTCAGGTCACCTATAGAAGTGACAGCACGCCTCAGGTCATCTATAGAAGTCTCAGGTCACCTATAGAAGTGACAGCACGCCTCAGGTCATCTATAGAAGTCAGAGCACACCTCAGGTCATCTATAGAAGTCACAGCACACCTCAGGTCATCTATAGAAGTCACAACACACCTCAGGTCATCTATAGAAGTCACACCTCAGGTCATCTATAGAAGTCAAAGCACACCTCAGATCACCTATAGAAGTCAAAGCACACCTCAGATCACCTATAGAAGTCATAGGTCCTGTCTTGTTAATAAGCTGCATGATTTTAAGTCATAACTTAACTCATCACGTGCTATGTTTTATACTGAAGTTTGATAATTAACTGTAGTGACGGTTTATTTCTGATACATCATTAATAATAATTAGAGATAAAACATTGTCATCTAATAATGGTGTAAATGCACAAATGTTTGTGTGATGTCTGAGGTTATTTTCTTTAGATTATTCTGTAATATCAAAATCAATACTAATATCACATGAAATCATTGTCGATGTGTTGAGATGCTGAGAGTTTAAGGCGTATGGGGCTTGGTGAGAGTCCTGTCATTTGTCCCTTTAGGTTCACATTCCCAGTTTCACAGTGTTCTCTAACTTTCCACTTATGAGGAAAAAGACGATCTTTCAAACCCGCTGTGTGGATTTCTCTCCGAGGAGCGGCTTCTACACTGTGGCCAATAATAAAGGCCATGCGCTCCTGTTCAGGTGAAAAATCATTTTATGCTTTTATCATTGATTTGTAGTTCCGTTTTGTTGTATACAAATCACGTTGATGTCATTGTAAGCATTTAAATTCTATTTCTTTTTTGTCCAGACTTCTGCATTATAAAAGTTTCTGAGTTTGCTCTGTGAGTGACATCTGTCGTCACGTCTGATCGGCTGTCAGCATCAATATGACTTTCATCTTCACTTCAGTGTTTCATTGGTCTTATACAAACTGTTAATAACAAGATTACTACCCAGATTTTGTTCTCAATAATTCATCTTATTGGTTTTTATGTACTGTATTTAACATAAAACCATCAAACTCAACTTTTGTACTTTGTTCATCTGAAGCAGTTTCTGGAAGTTTGTTGTGTATTGTAATACCATGTGCTCTCCTCTTTGTTGGGCGTAATTATATCTCTTTATTACAGTATGCTGCTTTACAGTGATGGGTTGTGTTTCTGTAGTGAAGGACTACATGGGAATTACTATCACAAACTCAAAATGGATGTTTTGCATCATTTGTGTCAATCACACAGAGAAACCACAGGGAGCTTTTATTATGTCCAGAACGGAAAAAGTGACTTCTAAAGAGATCAACACTGTAGCTGTGTCTGAACCCTGCAATGACGCTGTTGTTGGCTTTGCTACAGTATGTTTCGTTCAGTTATATCCAGGTGTTCACACTCACACAAAGAAACAATAACTTGTGCTTTACAAAGTAGAGAATCAGCTCATGTTCCATCAACAGCACGTGTAAGTTTGTCTTCACTTTCACAGAGTGGAGCATTACCTGACTGGACTCCTGGTGAGCGCAGACGCAGGTTTAAAGCTGCTCTTGTGTTTTAGATGATGTAGATTGGGTGAAGTAGTTAAAGTTTTTCATTTCAGTAGAAAAATCACTTCTCTTCATAACATGTTGTGGTTTTCTGTTTATACCTCTCTTGTAACTATATGGACTTTACTCCATCTCGTTCATTCTGCTCCTCACTTCCTGTCCTCCATCTGAATTTCACACGTCATCAGAACCACATGACTGCAAACAAGCGATGCAAAATTGTACTAAATGAATACAACTAAATTGAATATAATCTTCCTGGAGAACTGAACACATGCTCGTCACCCATGAAAACCGCACAAGTCATGTGTTTCCTCAGACATCCATTGGTTCCGTAATCACCACCTTCAAGATGTGCTCAAGAAACAGCTCTGGAAGACAAAGAGATTGATGATCATTGATGTGCTCTACAAGCACTCCACCGGTAACATCACGGGCCAATACGATCACACGCTGTCTGACATCACTTACACTGATGATGCATGTTCTCTATTTCATCTTATCAGACACGGTGTGAATATCACTTCAGAAGACAAGTGTGCATGAGCTATATCTGTCAGGGCTGTGTGTGTTCTCGCTCTGCTGACTAACATGAACAAGAACTGATGGCTGTTTCTGTTGAAGAGTCTCCCCTTAAAGTGACAGTTCACCCAAAAATAACAATTCTGTCTTCTATCATTTATTCACCCTCACGTTGTTCTAAACCTGTTTGAATGACTTTGTTCTGATGAACACAGAGAAAGATATTTGGAAGAATGTTAGCAATTTTCAGTTCTTATGATGTATTTGTGTTTGTTCTGCTGAACACAAAATGAGATCTTTTGAAGAATTTAGGAAATCAAACAGTTCTGGGGCACTTTTGACTACCATTTCATCTGTTCTACTATGGTAGTCAATGATGTCCCACAACTAAAAAAACTAACATTCTACCAACTATCGTTCTCTGTGTTCAACCAAACAAATGATACGGCTGAAAAGACATGAGGGTGAGTAAATGATTTTTCATTTTTGGGTGAACTGGCCCTTTAACAAAGTCATCATCATGTTTTACTGACTGATCTTTATGTTCACTGTGGAGAGTTTATAGAGTTTCATCATCAGTGGATCACAAGCCTTCAAAAAGTGTCACCAAAGGATTTTTAAGGAGGCCTGGGGGCATTCCCAAATAAAGCCACATCATAAAAGATAAGCAAGCCTTAATTCTCTAGCGGCTAACAAGCCAATGGATCAAATCTGTGCCACATAAATGAGATGTGAAAAACAGGATGTCAACAGAGCGTCACGATATAAACTCACACATTACTTATGATCCCAGTGATGAGCTTTAATCTCCACAGGAACAATAATGTATAATGAATAATCATATAAAGTCAAACACATCTGAGGATGAAACACATGATTGATCAACTTTACACTTAAAGTCAGCCATAAAACTTCTTATAAGGTGAAAAGAATCATCCAAAAGAGTCCATCTCTGACAGCTTTGTCTTCCTGCCTGAAGTGAGAAATGAGGATTTCTTGTGAAGTTATTTTGACGCGGGCTTCACCTCCAGTACAGGAGTTACACCTGCATATAAGCTTGTGTGTTTCTCAAATATGAATACAGTAAAACAAACTCAAATACGGTCAAATAAAACATCTGAAGGCCTTTAGAAAGAATGCTTTATTCATAATGTCAAAAGATCACATCTACATAAAGTATTAGTGTGAAGGAAGATCTTTAAAGAGAAATATGCAAAAGCATTATGAAAGAGTTATACCACCATGATTCTCAGCTATAAATAATAAAGAAGATCAAGTTGAATGTAAAACAGTGACCTGATAACAGACCTTTTGTTCCACCGCTGTCTCAAACTCACTGACGGAGATGATGTCATTTCTATAACAACTAAACAAACTGTGAGTTCATCTCATGTTGTTTATGTGATGATAGTATCGGCTTTATCTTATATTGTCAAGAACAAATACAACAATACTGGAAGAAGAACGTAATGACCATTAACCCTGTATGTGATCAGTTTAATGATTTTACATTAGAATTGTTATTACACCTCATATAGGCAGATTGTTCTCATGTTAATATCTGACATGTTCTCTGTGAGGTGTAGTTCCCTTTCTGTTGGTCTCTCGACATTGTGTCGAGCCGACAGATGGGGTTCGCTCTTGAGAACCTATCATCTTCTGACTAATTTTGAAAAGGCCAATGAAATTGGCGAATGAAATTTGCATGCCGGACTCCGCCCCGGATATCCGGGTATAAAAGGAAGACGGCGTGCTCATTCATTCACCTTTGTTCTGAGGAGCCCGAGAGCATACCTCGACTGCTGCAGTGGACAGCACGTGTTGTGGCAAGAGGACACAACGTCTCGTTCCCTCCATCAGGGAACTGAGCTTACATCCGTAACCAAGACGTTCCCTTTCTGTCGGTCTCTCGACGTTGTGTCGAACCGACAGAAGGGGTTCCTCTGGAAAACGCCATGGCGCTGTGCTGCGTCACAATCTCTAGCGAAGCGACGCTGACTGGCCTGGGTGTGTCAGACGTGAGCGCTAGCGAGAAATTGTAACCTACCAGTGGAGGTAGGGGTCCCAGAGCTTTGGAAAGGTGGGAAGCCCCTGCCACCGGCTGTCACAGGCGGAGGCCTTGTTTCTCTAACGACGAGAATCATTACTCTTGTCCACTTATTATGCAATATTTGATGCATTGGGTCAAAGATAGTTGTGGCCTAATGGTTAGAGAGCCAGATTTAAAGGGGTGATATTGCACGGCTTAAATGAATATTATTGTTTGTTTTAGATGTGATGTAATGTGTATACACCATTTAAAGTTTAAAAAACGCTGTATTCTCCACACACCGTGCATGTTTGTATCTCCTCTTTGCTCCGCCTCTCTGAAACGCGCTGATGTTTAACAAAGCTCATGGCTCTGAAAAGAGAGGTGTGCTGTGATTGGCCAGTTCACCAGTGCGTAGTGATTGGTGGAATACTGCAAGCGTGTGAGGGAAATGTAACGCCTCTTACTATATTGGGAACATCAGGTTCCTCTTCAATTCTCCTGACAGGTGATCAAATGTCATCGGTACTTCCTTATATCAATTCGAGCCCGAATCTGATCCGGAAAAGGAAGGTGATCAAGCCGATACATCAACTTTGCCAGCGCGACTTGAGCAGGATGTAAAGGATTGATAAGGTTTTATTAAAAAAATATGATGTTAAATAGTTTAAAACTATAGCTAACTGTTTTACCTTTTATATACGACGTTATAAAGACTATAAACAAACAAGCATATACATCATACAGAGTTTGTGTGAGATAGAAACAAGCTCGCATTACAGCAGGGAATGGTAACACAATTAATAACACGCTACACCTCTCGTCGCGACTCAACAAAGACAATAAACCCCATTATAAACACGACATTTGTTGCCTCTAGTTGGAACATAATTACTGATTATTAGGACTTATGTTGTCTTTTCGCTACGTGCTTGTCTGCATTTACGGATCACACAAAGAAACAACATGCGCTACAAACACACAACAGACTCATTCCGTTTTAGTCGTCTCATCTTTTGGCAGGGCAAACAAAGACTCTTTCTTTTCGCAAAGAAACACACATCGTCTCCGCGACATGGCTGCGCTGGCGACGATACAATGAGATTTACAAGTACGCCCACCTCACTTGCGTTTAGATTTGGGCGGTCTTAAGTCAAATCATGTTACGAAGTGACGTAGATTTGTGGGGGTGTGGTTACACGAGGTGTTTCAAGCAGGTCTGGGTGAGCATTCGCTTTTAGATAGAAATGCATCTTTTGTTCCCACACTTTCATTTTAGCAATTTTACGTGTCTAATACATGCATGGGCAACTTATAACACACCAAAGACACAGAAAAACACATACTTCGGCCATATGACCCCTTTAAAACTCAAAGGTTGCAAGTTTGATTCCCAGGCTGGCAGGTTTCCAAGGCTTTATTAGGTGACCCCCAATGGAATCACCATGGCATACTGTTCACATATTTAAATTCTTATTATAATTTTAAACCCATTTACATGAAAAAATACATAAAAATCTTAGACTTAGACTGTATTCCTTAAAAATTTCTTTCTGATCCTCAGCCTCCTCCTACAGTTTAGTATTGAAAGGCCTTTTTCCAAATTACAATTTGACTTTCAGGATCGGCTGTTTCCACCTTTTTTAACAATTGGAAAGCCACAGCCTTTTCACTAACAAAGTCAAACCAAAAAATTAAAATGGATATATTTGAAATACATTAATTTAAAAGGCATATATTACATGACTTTTACCATGGTACCGTGGCTGGAAGGTGTGCATTAAAACCCTTAATCTCAAAGGTAGTTCCAGTAAATTTGTTTACATTTGAAATTTAACTGACAAAATCACTGTCATTTTCACATGTTTTAACAAAATTTTCACTGTAAACATCAATAAAAGATTTAACTTGGCAAATGACCATGGTAGAAGCGGGATAATCTACAGCTAGCCGTGTGTTAAAATCCTTTAAAATAACGTTAGCGATTCCACTTCGCGTCGGGTGGTTCTTGGCCTCCACGTCGTGCATTAAAACCCTTTAACGCACGGCTTTCTGTGGATTATCCTTTACATATTGGACCTGTAACTGTGTGCCTAACGTTTCATTCTATACTCCCGTCCAAACCTTCATCCTCTAATGCAATGCAAATTAATCATCATGGTTAGTGTGTACTGAAGTGTTAAACAAGTTTTTTTGAAGATTATGACAGATTATAGATATTATAGATTATAATCTAGAATTAAAAGAGTCTCCATTAATATGACTACATCAGTAACTGTTGCAAATAAAGATGATACAATGCAAAGTCAGTTTTCACAAAACCAAATAAAGGTAGTTCCCTTTCTGTCGGTCTCTCGACGTTGTGTCGAACCGACAGAATGGGGTTTGTCTTGAGAACCTATCATCTTCTGAGTATTTAGAAAAGGCCAATGAAAATTGGCGAATGAAATTTGCATGCCGGGCTCCTCCCCGGATGTCCGGGTATAAGAGGGAAGCCGGCGTGCTCATTCATTCACCTTTTGTTCTTCAGAGCCTACGCATCTGGTGAGCTTCTCTACGATCTGGGTGATCATTCTTTCTGCTGGAATCTACGACGTGGACAGCGGACGGTCCCTTCCTGCAGTGACTCTCCCCTGGGCGTCTCGGCAGTTCCGGAGGTGTTCGAGCAAAAATTTCCTTTTCTAAAAGAGCAAATTTCTCCAGGTGGCTTGTCCCGCTGTCTCATGGGTGCAACACACTCATCGAGGAGGGGGACGGACACAATGCCTGCTTCCAGTACGCTGGGGCAGACGTTGTGGATACGTCCTGCCCGCACTGCGGGCGGTGACGATTCAGACGTTGCGTCACAGGTGGCTGTGTTCCCACGGGACTCAGCCACCACTCGTTTCTCCCCGTTCCGTGGCGGCAGGACTACGGCCCTGCCGTCCGCTATGGCAAGCACGAGGGTGATATGAGGATTACTGTGAGCGATAATCCGCCAGCCACGGCTCACGGACCGTTCACACCTCTTTCGCTCGTCTGACCGTTCCCCAAAAAAGACGGTCGCCGTCTTATTCCTCAATCACTATTCGGACACGATGCGTGATGATGAGATTCTCTTGCAGCATCGGGGGGTGACGTACTGCCATCCGACTCCGACGATTCCTCGGGCTCCCTCCCTCGGGGGGTCGAGCAGGAAAAAGCGGATGTCGAGATGTCGGCCATGCTTTCCCGGCCGCCGTGAGTGTTGGGTTGCAGTGCCCGCACTGCCTCTCCCGGTGCTCGCGGCTGGCTACATGGCGCCTCGGGTTTGAGCGCGGCTCCAAGCGCGCCCGCCCCCAGTGCCGTGTTTACCGGAAGTGCATGAGGAACTTTGTAAGACCTGGAACGCCCCTTCCCGGCACGTTTCACGTCAAACAAAGTTCTGTCACCCTCTCTTCCCTCGAGGTTGAGACAGCTGGAGGATGCGTCGGTGTCCCCCAGGTGGAGGATGCCGCCGCGGTGCACTCGTGCCCGTAGGTGGCGGCCACTCTGGGGGGCTCGACCTAGACTCCCGTCCAAAGCATGTGGTGTCTCGGCATCTCTGGTGTCGAGAGCTTACATTGCGGCGGACCAAGCTGCCTCCTCTCTCCACGCTATGGCTCCTGCCAGGCCAGGGCGTTGAGAGAGCCCACGAGGGTAAGACCGACCCAGCGCTTATGCAGGAACTCCGCGCCGCCACCGACCTCGCTCTACGGCGACCAAGGTACCACAGCGGGCCCTGGGTCGGACGATGTCCACACTTGTGGTCCATGAGAAACTCCTCTGGCCATACTTGCGCAGATGAGTAACGCTGAGAAGGTCCGCTTTCTCGACGTACCCGTCTCGCAAGGGGGGGCTGGTTTTGTTACTGTCGAGCGCAGCGCCCCCGCTCACCCCCCGCCCTCGGGGGGCGCGAGACCCGCACGCGGCCTCCCCGGAGGTTCTCGACAGTAAGAAGCAGTCCTCCGTGCCGCAACTCGGCCGCCTCGGCCGTCTATCCGTGCACTGTCTGCTTCCCGAGCAGCCCTGGTCCTCTTCAACGCCCTCCAGCTCTGGCGCCCCCCACTCAGGCGGCCCCCCCTGGAGGAGACAGCGAAGAGGAGACCATCGCCCCATCAGCAGCCGCGGGGCAGCGGCCTCATGGGAACACCTTAGGGGGATCGAGGCTACCATTGGGCCCGCCCCAGCCCATCAGCTGGGAAGTCGGATTGGGACGGATCCTGCCCCGTCCCTCCATCGCCCGTACCACCCTCCGCGGGGGCGATGAAGCAGATCAAACCTCTAGTCCCCCTGTCTCAGTATCTGGGAGCTTGGCTCAGCTTCCCAGACTGTCAGGCTGGCTGAGGAAGACAATCCGTCTGGCTACGCGATTCAGTTCGCTACACGTCCGCCCAAGTTCCGGGGCGTCCTTTTTACCTCAGTCAGAGGCAGAGATGCCCCGTACTGCGGACGGAGGTCGCCTCCCTTCTGGTGAAGGGAGCGATCGAGCCCGTCCCACCGGCCGAGATGTTCAGCGGGTTCTACAGCCCGTACTTCATGTCTCGACTTCCCTGTACATGGCGTTCCGAGGTTCCGTCGAGGGACGGGCATATCAGTACAGGGTCCTCCCCTTCGGTCTGTCCCTGTCTCCACTAGTCTTTACGAAGGTCGTGGAAGCCGCCCTCCTTCCCCGTAGGGAAGGGGGTGTGCGGGTACTAACTATCTCGACGACTGGCTCAAGTTTTGGCACACTCTCGAGATCTGTTGTGTACACACAGGACCTGGTGTCTGGCACCTAGATCGGTGGGGCTACAGGTCAACTGAGAAAAGAGCAAGCTCTCCCCGGGCAGAGCATCCTCTTTCTTGGTATGGAACTTGACTCTGTCCTCACGAGCGGCCCGCTCACCCCCCGACGAGGAAGCCCGCACCCTCGGGCCTCCCAGAGGCAGCGCGACTGACTAGCGCGCCCGATCAGTGTTGAACTGCCTGAAGATCAGACAGTCAGCGGTCCCCCTGTAACAAGAGGCTCCTGGGATACATGGCATCCTCGGCGGGGTGGTCCCCCTCGGGTCGATGCACATACGACCGCTCCAACACTGGCTGCAGAGTCAAGTTCCTTGGAGAGCGTGGCACACCGGCAGCAGGCGTATGGTCACACGCTTTTCTGCCGACACACCCTAACCCCCTGGTCTCCATGACCTTCTTGCAGACAGGGGTCCCCTTTGGGATGCCTCCCTGCAAGGTTGGGGTGCCGTGTGCAACGGGCAAGCAATGTCGGGGCGGTGGACGGGCCCCCGCCTGCGTTGGCATTTCAACTGCCTAGAGTTGTTGGTTGTGCTACTTGCATTGAGGAGGCTACTACCTCTCGTGCAGGGAAGCACGTGCTGGTCCGGTCGGACAGCAAGGCTGCTGTGGCGTATTCTTTCACTCACAGCACTAACATGACTCGCCCGACGCCTCCTCCTCTGGAGTCAGCAGGTGATCAGCTCCCTGTGAGCCACACACATCCCAGGCGTCCTGAACCAGACAGCCGATGCGCTCTCTCGTCAGTCGACGCCTCGCGGAGAGTGGCGACTAGGGCTGAACGATTAATCGAAATCGAATCGCAATCGCGATGTGAGAGTTGCGATTTGCTAATCGCAAGAGGCTGCGATGTGGAAGCGATGTGAAAAATAAGAAACGCGTCTGTTCCAAGCCCGCTTTGAGTGGCATTCTTGCTAACCAACTGAGTGAGCGCACCTCTGTTATGCCATCAGCACTGCCCTAGCCAACTGCGTAAACGTCCGACATTAAAAAAAAAACATAAGGCAGGAGAGAGAGAGGTGTGTTATTATGGCATCTGCAGAGTCAGATCGATCATATTAGGCAAATAAATACTAAAGAACGTCCAATTCAGAAGACCCACACACAGCCTGCACACACTCGACACTTCGCCGCGTCTCGCGGAGAGCCGTTTAAACTGATGCGCACACACAGCCTGTTTCGTAATGACGTTTATAGTAGCTACTTGAGTCCGGCTCCACACGGGCATCTGGGAATATGGACGAGGCTTGACGCACGCGGCACCCTGTGTCAACTCACGCCTATCTCCGCGTTTCAAACAAATGTAAATTCTATCTAACTGTTTTGCTAATTTCACTTGGATGAAATTAAACATTCAGCACATTTTCAACTTGTTTTAAAAAATCCCACATACTTAAAAAATATAAATCAGCCTATGTAACCATGAACTATTTTAATAATTCACTAACACAATAGAAAATGTTATGGATTTAAGGGTTACAATGGGAGTTGTATTTGTTTTAATGGAAACTATAATAGTGTACACTGGTATTTGGATTCTATTGGTGTGATGTAATCTGGAAGTTGGGAACCAATATTTGAATAATGCCCAAAAACACACTACAAAAATGAATTTTGTAATGGTTTTAATGGAAACAATTAAAATTTCTGTAATGTTTTTTGTTGTTGTTTTCTTTCAGCAGGGTAACTATACCCATATTGTGCTCCACACAACAATATTGAGCTGAAGCTTGAATTAGAAAAGTTAAAATCGCAAATCAAATCGCAATCGCAATGTCTGTCAAAAAAATCGCAATTAGATATTTTCCCCAAATCGCACAGCCCTAGTGGCGACTCCCTCCCCGCGCAGCCGGCTCATTTGGGGGCAGTTTGGCCAGACACAGGTGGTCCTGTTGCCTCCCCGAACTCCTCCCATTGTCCGCTTGGGTACTCCCTGTCCGAGGACCCTCGGCACGGATGCCCTTGCGCACAGCTGGCCGCGGGACAAGCGGAAGTACGCTTCCCCCCAGTGAGCCTCATTGCACAGGGCCTGTGCAAGGCCAGGGAAGAGGAGCATCAAGTGGTACTAGTTACGCCCCTTCGGCCTAACCAGGACTTGGTTCTCGGAGCTGAGGCTCTGACAACAACTCCCCCCTGGCCGCTCCCCCTGGCGGACAGCTTCCCCAGGGGAAGGGGCACGTTACGGCATCCCAGGCAAAACCTGGTCTCCATGTCTGGACGGGACGAGGAGATCCTGAGTGACCCACCCCCGGTCCGGTTGGGACGTCACTCAGGCTAGGGCTTCGGCCACTGGGCAGCTATACGCCCATAGGTGGGCCTCTTCTCGTCCTGGTGCTCTTCTCGGCGAGAAGACCCGCGGAGTTGCTCGAGTCGGGACCGAGCTGTCCCGTCCTCAAAGAGAGACGGGGGAGTAACCTCTCCCCTCCACACTGGGAATGTATGTAGCCGCTACGGCCGCTCATCATGACCCAAGTGCTGGGTAGCCTCTGGGACAGCACGACCTGGTCATTAGGTTCCTAAGGGGCGCGAGAGGGTGACCACCTTACCGCGCTCCGTACCCTCTTGCGACCTAGGTGGCGGGCCTCAAGAGGCCCCGCCCCCTTCGAGCCTCTCGGGGTTGCGCGTCTTCCACGTCGAGTAAGACCACTACCGTGTTGTGTCGCAGTAGCGGAACGCACACGGCGCCTCTACTTGGACCGCACACAGAGCCCAGAAGCTCTGAGCAGCTCTTTGTCTGTTTCGGAGGTCAGCAGAAGGGAGGGCTGTCTCCAAACAGAGGCTGGCGCACTGGATCGTGGATGCCCGTTAGGGCATACCGATCTCTTCGCCCCTGCCCGTTGGGGGTGAGGCTCACCCCTCGTGGCTGGCTCAGGGCGCCTCTCTGCCAGACATCTGCAGAGCTGCGGGTTGAGCTATGCCTAACAACTCCGTGAGGTTCTAATACCTACACGCGGAACCGGTGTCAGCCCGTCTGCATGGTAACAGGGTGGACCGGCGACCGGTAGGGCATACGCCTGCGAAGACTTCCCCCTTCCCCTACGGGGTGGGCAGTGGCATTCCACCTCCTGTCTTTCCCCACTCGGGTAAGAATATGGATTCCATCCATCACTAAGCACCCTTCCAGGGGCAGGCTGGGCAGAGCAGCCCTGCCCCCTTAGGCCGGGGAACAGCTGAGTTATCTCCACATAGCTCTAACCGGACCTAGTGCTCCAGACGTGGTAACACCCCCATCGGGCGGTTCCGTCTGATGTATCCTCATGATTGGTTCCCACCTCTGGCAACACATGACCTTCCCTAGGTGGACCTCCACCTTGCGGTAAACTACTCAGTCCGCACATTTCTCCCATGAGTCTCCCCTGTTGGGAGACCATGCTGGCTGTCTCCACTAAACTTCCTCCCTACAGGTAGGAAGTGGCTCTGCTAGCAGCGTTTTTTCCTCAGTGAGGAAATAACATCTACCCAGTGCCCGTACGGTGCCGGGCGGCTTCTCGCCTTTAGAGAACATAGGCCTCCGCCTTCTGACAGGCCGTGGCTAGGGGGCTTCCCACCTTTTATTGAAAGCTCATGGGTCCCTACCTCCTCCACTGGACAGGTCACTAATTTCGCGTGAGCGTCTCGCTGACATCGCAGGCCAGTCAGACGTCGCCTCGCTAGAGATTGTGACGCAGGCTCAGTGCTGTGGCAGTTTTCCATAGGACCCCATCTGTCAGGTTCGACACAACGTCGAGAGACCACAGAAAGGGAACTCTTGGTTACGGATGTAACCTCGGTTCCCTGATGGAGGGAACGAGACGTTGTGTCCCTCATGCCACAACACAGGCCGCCCACCCCAGCGGTCGGGGGAGGATGCTTTAGGCTCCTCAGACCAACAGGTGAATGACTGAGCACGCCGGCTTCCCTCTTATACCCGGACATCCAGGGAGGAGCCCGGCATGCAAATTTCATTTGCCAATTTTCATTGGCCTTTTCTAAATACTCAGAAGATGATAGGTTCTCAAGACCAACCCCATTCTGTCGGTTCGACACAACGTCTCGTTCCCTCCATCAGGGAACCGAGGTTACATCCGTAACCAAGACGTTTTGAATAGTTACCATATAACAGAGGCTGTCGTTACGTTCTCTCGGCTGATATCACGTGAATGTGATTCGTGGTTGACTGGAACGTATTGAGGTCTGAAGTCAGATTTAATACTATGATGAAGCAGAAGGACCGACAGAGCAGACGAGTGAACTGCTCAATCTTGCAACTGAAATAAATGTGTTTTGCCGCCTGCAGAATACATTATCCCTTGATAAGGTACAATACAGCAAAGATAATTTAATGTGTTGCGTGTATTGTACCAAGTAAGATGCTAATGGCAGAAACATGTGTTTAAACTATACTATTGTATAAAACTCTTCAACAATACTGCAAAGCATTCAAAATGTTATACATCACGTTAAATACTTTTTATTTGTGAGTCGCTATTGATTAAAGCCAAACGTGTATCAATGCAGCTTTTATGAAGAAAAATCAAGCCTTCAGGCCTCGCGGGTTGCTTCAGATATGCCGTGCTCAGGGAGACAAAGCACAAAATACTAAACTTAGTTCTCTTTCACGCTTTCTTCCTCTTAGGGCCTGTCCACACCGGGGCGATAATCATGCGCGTTTATCGTCGACGTTTAGTGCATCGTGACTAAACAAAGGGCGCCAATGTGAGTGTGCACATCGACGCGAAAAACAGCAGGTATAAAAGCGTCTTTTTTTTTAAATGCCTCGGGCTCCGTTTTTTTTTGTTTGACGCGCCGTGTTAAAAACTGTCTTACCAATGAGATTGGCGCTTTTGTTCACGTGCCTGGAGCTGCTGAAGTTACAGTAAAACACCATTTGGTGGCACTCAAGCACAAAATGGTCTTGCCAAGCACACATTGACGAAGAGGAAGCAAGATGAATTCTTCTTCTGTGTGACAAGCGAGTGTCAGAAGCACAAAGCGCCACCTTGTGTACCGGGGTGTTTCTGTTTTTCCTTAAGCGCCATCTATGTCTGGGAGTAAATTTGCACGTTCACTTGGCTCATCGCCAGTGAAAATCCTTTGGGTATGAACGCCGAAAAACACTGGCGATAAGCACGTGTGATTAACGTCCCGGTCTGTACGTACCTTAAAACGGACATATAAACACAAAATTACGTAAAAATTCCCATATTAGCAAGAAACCTTGAAAAAGTAATGCGTTTTGTGAACATAAACAGTTGGGAAACAAAACGCATGTGTGTTACAGTATAGTGCACAAGCTCTTAAAGGGGCAGCAGCATAATAAAGATCTCTGTTTATAATGTTCATCAAACAAAAAAGGACAGGCCCCAAAACACGCACTGATATTAAAGGATTTGCGTTCTCTTATACAAGTTGTTCACAACAAATAAAGGAAGAAAGGAGCATACTATGGGTGTGACGAGATCTCGTCGCGAGATTCGACTGGTCTCACAAGAACACAATTGGCATGATAGAGCAAGGTTATTTTTTTACTAAAATTAAAACTTTGAAAACGTCTCTGTTCATTGAAATCAAATCAAATATTGACCTAAAAATTATGGGGAAAAACTTAACTAAAGGAAAAATTGAAATGTTGCCTCAAAAATGATTTGAAATAAGTTTAAAGCAGTAAAATTATAATAATAAACAAAAACTGAAATAAAACTAAAATAGAAATTAATTAATATTACATAGCAACATAAAAAATAAATTATAAAATGACAAAAGCATATACCAAAATTGCTAAAACTTTAACTAAAATTAACATAAAAACTAAAGATCTCAAATTAAAAGCTAATTAAAAAATAATAATAAAACTAAATAAAACTAAAATGAAAACTATAATAACTCTGTGATGGAGGGCTGGGCTCGAAATTGAGATCATTTCAGTCTCATATGCTCCCTTAATTTAACCTGTGCCACCTCAAAATATATTTGGGAGCATTTGTGCGAGTGCACATTTTGTTGTGGTGCGACCTGTTTTTACTGTGTATATATACAGGTGCTGGTCATATAATTAGAATATCATCAAAATGTTGATTTATTTCACTAATTCCATTCAAAAAGTGAAACTTGTATATTATATTCATTCATTACACACAGACTGATATATTTCAAATGTTTATTTCTTTTAATTTGATGATTATAACTGACAACTAATGAAAATCCCAAATTCAGTATCTCAGAAAATTAGAATATTACTTAAGACCAATACAAAGAAAGGATTTTTAGAAATCTTGGCCAACTGAAAAGTATGAAGATGAAAAGTATGAGCATGTACAGCACTCAATACTTAGTTGGGGCTCCTTTTGCCTGAATGACTGCAGCAATGCGGCGTGGCATGGAGTGGATCAGTCTGTGGCACTGCTCAGGTGTTATGAGAGCCCAGGTTGCTCTGATAGTGGCCTTCAGCTCTTCTGCATTGTTGGGTCTGGCATATCGCATCTTCCTCTTCACAATACCCCATAGATTTTCTATGGGGTTAAGGTCAGGCGAGTTTGCTGGCCAATTAAGAACAGGGATACCATGGTCCTTAAACCAGGTACTGGTAGCTTTGGCACTGTGTGCAGGTGCCAAGTCCTGTTGGAAAATGAAATCTGCATCTCCATAAAGTTGGTCAGCAGCAGGAAGCATCAGAAGCGTCTCGCCTGGGCTAAAGACAAAAAGGACTGGACTGCTGCTGAGTGGTCTAAAGTTATGTTCTCTGATGAAAGTAATTTTGCATTTCCTTTGGAAATCAGGGTCCCAGAGTCTGGTGGAAGAGAGGAGAGGCACAGAATCCACGTTGCTTGAGGTCCAGTGTAAAGTTTCCACAGTCAGTGATGGTTTGGGGTGCCATGTCATCTGCTGGTGTTGGTCCACTGTGTTTTCTGAGGTCCAAGGTCAACGCAGCCGTATACCAGGAAGTTTTAGAGCACTTCATGCTTCCTGCTGCTGACCAAATTTATGGAGATGCAGATTTCATTTTCCAACAGGACTTGGCACCTGCACACAGTGCAAACTATTTTTCCCTATATTTTTTATCATTGAGGATTTCTTTAAGTCTAAAAATCTCGTCTCGTCTCGTGAGATAAGCGTCTCGTCACACCCCTGTAGCATACAGTAATTTTGTTGTTAAAGATGTGCTTTAAATATGGTAAAGTGTTAAAAGAGAGTTTACATATACAATAAAAATCATTAAATCATAAACAATGATTTGTATTAGTTTGTAATTGATTTATTAATGTATTAAACACGTTTGAATGGAAGCATGTTGGTAGAAATATTCCATTTGAATTTTGCAACACTCAACGTGTTGTGTGAAATGAAAATGCAATCCCAAATGTTCAACCTGTTAATGTTAATGCATTTAGGGAAAATAACATTTGAATGATCATTTTGCTACAGTTTGACTTGGCTATCTTAAACATTTCCAATCCCAGGAATGCATTTTCATTTTAATGTTGCAACTTAGAGCATTAAAATATATAATTAAATGACATATTAAAACTAGTGTAGGAACTGACAAATGTAAATTGCATGATTGACTTTGACATGATTTTCATTTTGCACCCAATGTTGCACATACGTTACTTGAAATGTATATTTAAATACATAAATGCATTGTCATTTTACATACTGCATTGCCATTTTGCGTATTGAATTTCAAATTGAATATTGCAACCAATATGCTTCCATACATTTTTGTCATGAACTGTGAGAAGAATCCAATTGCAGGCAGCAGGGAATTAAGGGGTTAAACAAAAAGACAAAAAGAACACAAAACAAAGACTCACAATGGGGTAAAAACAGGAACAAGGATAATAAACAGTACAAAGACTAACTAACACTAAACGGAGATAACAACACTAGACAAACTAAACTGGACACTTACTATACTGACGAAACAGCAACAACAGGAACAGGCAATGACAGCAAACTTTGGATGCAAACAAGAACAGGGGTACACTGACCACAAACATACTGACCACAAACATACTGACCACAAACATACTGACCACAAACATACTGACCACAAACATACTTTACGTAATCCACGAGCAACAAGACAAAGAAACATGAGGACATTTTAAAGGGAAGACAAACTAAGGATAACGACACAGGGCAGGTGAGGGTAATCAAACACGGCTGGGAAACAATACAGGAAACGAGAGGGGCGGGGCCAATGACGAGACACTGGAGAGAACGCATATTATTGTGAAAAGGACAATATGTTTCTCTCCACACATAACCAAAGACATTGTCATGACTCTGCCACAGGACCAAGAAAAACATGACTCAGTGAGGCAGAGCCATGACACATTTGGATGTAGTTTTAGTGATTATTTTTTCTTGCCTCACCCAACGACTCTGGTGCTACCAAATTAAGGGCTGGTAACTTGGTAGCACTAGTACCACCCCTCTCAAATGTCATTCTAGAGCCCTGTATGTATTCTTTTAATCCGTATGTGCATTTCCTTTGCCCTGGTATGCAAAGCTCTACCAACTGAGCTACAGGTACACTTACTGTCTTGTACAGAAATATTGCCTTTGTAATACACAATAGATTTACATTCACTCCTATTTTTTTGTGTCGTGTCTGTTTAAGCAAGTAGCTTTTTATATTACCACAAAATAAAGAAACAAAAACAGAAAAAGCTTATTTTCCAAAGAATTCCCCATCTATAACCACAAGGCAGTTTGTTTAAGTTATACAAGTCATGCCTTTAACATGGGTCTTTTTTCTTTCATTTCATATATGTAGTTCTGGATCAATCATCACAGATATGAATTTAGAATTCAGGACGAACAGCGTTTTGCCTTCTGATGAAGAAATCACAAATACTTTGATCAATGCTAACATTACATTTAAAATCACAGGAGTAGAGGGTAAGTCAATCAGTTCAAAACAGTACAATACAAAGCTCTGCAAAACACACTATTGTATTTTTATTTTCAAATATTTTATATTATAGCCTTAGTTTTCATTCAGTTATACTATGTGGCCAGTACTCTGCCCCATTGCTGGAAGGTGTTTTTTTCTGTTGCGGGATCGCCTCTCTTGGCATCCATTCTGTGCAGTGAGCGTACTGCAGATGACTCATTTATGAATGAGCACAAAGCGGGTTTAAAATGCGGTTCAAAATGATGGATTACGAAGTCTCACACTGCTGTATGTTTAAATGTGTTTTATGTTAGCGCTTAAGAATTCATCCCGATGATTAATTTGGGATTTTAAAAAGAATATCTTTATTTCTTCTGATGAAATTTTCTTATTTATGACCATGACCAACAGTCAGACCAACAGACACACCTACAACACACAAACCAACAACCAAACATCAAACAACTACAAGACCAATCACCACCACAACAAACACAAGACCACCCACCACTAAAACAACCACAAGACCATCCACCACCACAACAACCACCACAAGACCACCCACCACTAAAACAACTACAAGACCAACAACCACAAGACCACCCACTACTAAAACAACTACAAGACCAACAACCACCACCACCACAACAACCACAAGACCAACAACCACCACCACCACAACAACAGCAGTTCCAAAACGTCCTCCACCATCGGTTACCATAGACATGATCATCATCGAAGTTTTTGTTCCAGCACTTGGAGACACAAAAAGTGAAGAATTTAAAAAGCTAGCAGGAAAGGTTCAAAGTGAGGTGAGTTTCAACCTACAGAAACCTTCTTGACGTTATGTACTGAGAACTTATTTTAGATTGATGAAAAATGAAAACCCAATAAACCCTGAAAAAGAAAATCTGCTGTGTGGATGAATTATGGTCTGGAATGTAAGAAATGTGTGTTCCCCACCCACTCTAAACTCAACCAGCATGGAACTGCATGGAACTGAACTCACACCTGTCGTCCTTGGCCTCCAAGATTTTGGGCTTTATTTCAAGCACAAAAAAACAAACATTTTTTGTGTTGTAAAGGTTGTTCAGCTTAGAACAAAGAAAACAAGATTTTTTTCCCCTATGCTAAACTCTACCTCTACCAGAGTAGGACGTGCTACCGACTTGGGCTGGGTGTTGCGACCGAGTTGGCTATTCAAATAGATTCTTGTTTATTTGGTTTAAATTTGATTCAGTACTGATTAGTTAAACATGTTACATCTGCAAAAAATTATTCACATTTATATACAGTATAAATGCTGGTTACTTCATTTACACTAATAATATGTCCACACAATTCTTCACAGTGTGACAAAGTGTACAAACAGAAGTATGGACTTCTTTTCATCAGGACGATTGTCATTGCTTTCAGGTGGGTCAGCGGTTTGTGTCGGCTCTTTCAGCAACATCTCCTGCTTTATCCGTTCCAAACAATTCCAAATGTTGGGGCAAAGGGGTTATCCTAAAAATGAATTCCCCCAATGTATTTTTACGTGTTAGAAAAATATCCAAATGTAAAATGGCCTGGGAATATTTAAATGTGGGGGAAATGTAATAACATTTTCTGGTCAAGAGGTAACTGACATGAACATCTTTCTGAAGGAAGGAATCAAATGTAATTTACACAGTGATGTGTTTACTTTCAGAGGCGCTGCCAGAACTCGGGCAGAACAAAACGTGGAGGCGGAGCTTGAATTAGAGTTCAATGAAACCTCTTCTGCACCACTTCCAAGCAGCACAGAGATCGTGGGTACCCTAAAAGAAGCAGCTTTAACTCCAAACTCAGGCTTTAACCTCATCGTTGTTCCTTCTTCAATTGGTGTTGTTAGTAAGTTACAAATCACACTTTCACAAGTGGCTTGATGTTGGCAATTAACTAACTACATGAACAAATTCTGACCAATTTGTGGTACTATTTTTCTTTCTTCAAAAAACTTGTCAGAGGCACTGCAGACAATTCCAGTGAGCATCTTGACCAATGGCACTTTTGTGGTCGCTCTCTCAAACTCAAGTTCGACTGAATATCGTAACAGGGCATCAATGATTAAAACCGGGGTATGTATGACGCATCTCACTTTACTGTCAGAAAATATAGGCTAAAGGTGTTGGCTACATGCTGAAATATGCATTTCAAAATGATTATTTTTGCTTCCTGTAGCTCGAACCCTTTTTCATGGATGATTATCCGTCAGCATTCACTGTTTTATTTATAACAGACTTCAGGTATGCACATGGACATCATTGTGTCTTTTTTCCCTCAGAAATAGCTATGACTCATTTAGATTACTCACTCTCATTTCAAATCTCTCCACAGTGATGTGAGCGCAAAATCCGTCAGCAGGGCCACAATACAAAACTTTATGAATCTTACTTTTGCAGCAAACAGCCCTCTACCCAATGCCAACCAGATAGTGAACACTATAGTCCGAGCAGCCAACAGCAGCTCACTGCCCTTCAAAATCTTCACTCATTCCATCACAGTCAATGGAACAGGTTTGTGATGCACTGCAGTGAAATATTGTTAAATCAGATTAGCATTTTCTTCAAACAGTGCAATACATGTTTCCTTTTCTCTGTGATGCAGTGTACTCATCAGGTGAAGTCAGCTGCAAGATCAGTGTGCTGAATGCAATACTTTTAGTCGCTGTGGCATTTCTGGCAGGTATGGATCTTGCACTCCAGTCTTACTGGTGTAAATGGCATACATGTGCACAACATCACCACACACCTCTAGATATTTTTCCGGTTTTCTTCTCAAAAACACGCAACACTTTATTCTATGCTAAGCTCTATGCAACAGCCGATCATTCAGCATCAGATCAAAGCTGCAAATGCTAGCTCAGAAATCTCACCAAGCACATGCGGCTCAATGACACACCCTAATGAAAATGACACATAATAAAACCAGGGCCGTACGCAGGATTTTGGAAATACCGAGGTCCAAAAACTGAATTTGTCCCAAACAAAAAAATTGACTTTCTTGATCTACAGTACATATGTGCATTTTAAAAAGTTTCTAGTGCAAATTACATAATTGCTAAAACCATTTCTGTCTGTTCATGTTTATTAGTAATGACAGTATACACATGGTCAATTGATATTTTTATACAAATACTACCAGATTGAAATACCACCTGTCTTTCATTAAGGAGCATAATGCATTTGGGTTTGAACCTACATAAAGGTAAGAGAGTGATAACAGAATTTCCATTTTTGAGTGTACTCTCCCTTTAACTTTTTTTGTTATCTTATGTTGTTATTAATAATAGGTAAACTTAAAATAATTTAGAAACAGAATTAAAGAATGAGAATTTGTTTAAAAGTGATGCATTTGAATTATTTGCAAATCATATAGTTGTTTTAATAGGCTAACCACAACCTATAAACACACCTGAGTCAAAGCCACGCAGTTTAGCATGAACTAGTGAAGGTCTGGTAATGTTTTTGTTATATTACCAGACCGATATTACAATCGGTCGTTTACTCAGGTCTGTTGTTTAAATGTTGACGCGCGTCAAGCACGCTCAAAACGAGAGCGTAAACTCCCGGGCGCGCTGAAAAGAGGGAGAAAGCGACGCAGTCAGTGTTTTGCACACATTTTTAGGCGCGACATGGGAATGGCCGCTAACATTTCTATGATAAAACCTTAAACAGTTAGCTACTTATATCGCGCTCTTTCACAGTAGAAACTGAACTCGAGTTTGACTTAGACTGTCAACAGCAACTCGCGCCTTCTTTCATTTGATTGGACACTAATCCTCGACTTTCTTCATTTGATTATCCAACTCAATCAGATTGACACTTAAGAGCGCTGTTAAACAGCTGAGGTAGATCAGATCTGAGATCAGTTATCTAGGCTTTTTCTACTAAATTGGCAGTACTAAAACATTCTGTCAGTACTGTCGGTACTGCGGCAGTACTGTCAAACATTGACTACCGAGGTCTGGACCTCGGGGACCTCAATGGTGGGTACCCAGCTAACACAGTTACGTTGTGACGACGTACCTGGACCGGACCATATTCGTTGCCATGACGTACCATAATAACGTTCCAGCGACGTAACTTTGTGATTCCCATATTCGTCCTGACGACGTAACATTGGACGTTGTTGGGATATGGTGATGACCTCCTTAAGACATATGTCGGTACACGATCCGGGGTGCCTGCACGATCCTTTCTGCGCATGCGCGTAATTACGTATTAAATCACGTCACGGTTTCCTGCACTATTGGTATCACGCATGCGATGAAACACTTGACGGCCAGGCGGCACAACTGGCGGCATATTTTTGTAGGCTACATTGTGTTTTTCATTTAACAGTTCACGGCGGTTCTATTTTGATGTTTTTACGCTATGCATTACGATGTGTTTACGTGGTTGCTAATCCAAAATAATAAAGGAGTTGTTACATGAACATACACGATTTTTAGTCTTTCTGTCACTGCAAAAAAAAAGTTTCCTCTATACTCCCCTTTGCGATTCATTGCTGTATGGCATTAGGCCTACTTAACTTGCCGTGTTTCGATCTGAGGTCCGTAGTATTGTCAAAGACAGTTTGTGTCGTTTTTTTATTAAAAGCTGCTAATATTAGTTAACTTTAAATTGAGTCATTTTGTATTAGTATGGGTCTATATAGGCTAATATATCCATCTATATAATCTAAATGAGGAATAATCCCTTCAATGGTGTTTACAGAAGACAATAAGGAACATAATATGCATTTCTGCCTAGACTATCTGCACTTACATGAAGAAAGAACTACAAACAAGTCTGGGGAAACGTTACAGAGTATTTCAAAATGACAATGGAAATGACTTGAAAGAACACATAGTGTGCACACAGAAGTGACATGAGACCAGAGGTGGACAGCAATGAAATTCGCGGTACAAAGGTGCGCAAGCGTGGAACAGATCGTGCAGTGTCGTAAATCGTTGCAAAACAGAATTATCATTTGCGCATGCGTGTTTTCTACTACGTCATTATGCGCATGCGCGGACGGATCATGCAGGCATCCCGGATCATGTACCGACATCATACCTGGAACGTACCATATTCGTCACATCGAAGTACCAAATAACGTTTCTGGGACGTGATGAGCACGTAACGACCAAACAGTCACGTTGTTAAATTCTTTTTTCTATTTATTTAATTTAAACAATTATCATCCCTCTGTCATGGTCCTGCCTCCTTGTTCACGATTTTCTAGTCTAGTGGCAGGATCGTGACAGATCCCTTGTGTTTAGTGTGAGATGGACATGGCATTGTTTACTATTGGCATGCCATGTGCTTTCTCGTGTCTCGTCTTTGGCCCCACCCCTCTCATTCCCTGTATAGCTTTCCTGCTGTGTCCCATTACCCACACCTGTCCCTCGTTAATTATCCTTTGTTTGTCTCCCTTTAAAATGCCCTCGTGTTCATTGTCCTGAGCTCGTTCGTTGTACTTGCCTGTATGTAGAAGTCTTCGTGTTGGCTCATGTTCCTGATTCCTTACCTTGCCTGTGGATTACGTGTTTGTTATTTACCTTGCCCTGCCCTTGTTTCCCGTCCGTGTTTTTGGTGTTAGTTAGTTAGTTTAGTTTATTTTGTTTTTCCTGTCTTTTCGTTTTGCCCCCACGTGGGTAGTCTTTGTTTTATATGTATATATATATATATATTCTTAGTTTAGTTTTCCCCCATCGAGGGTGTATTGTTTTATGTCAATAAAGTCTTGCTAACCCCTTCACCACCGCCTGCCTGCAATTGGGTTCTTCCCTCACGCCAGCCGTGACACCCTCACATGGAGGATTAAATTTGATTTAATCTGTGCGTTAATAATTGGAGTTATTTTCTATTCAAATGTATAGCACAGTATAGCGATTATAAAACTCAACACAACACTGTACATCACAATCAGATATTTTATAGTGTAATCAGATATATACTGCAGTACATAACTTAAATAATCAAAGACTTCAACACAATATAGAGGATATAAAGCAGATATTTTTTGACAGAGATGAATAAACATTATGTTTAGGCTTAACATTATATTCTTGTCTTACCACATACGTTTAGCAGGTTGTCCGATTTTAGAAACAACAATCAAAAGCTTTTTTAGTCACACTCACAATGTCACGTAACGGTTCGGTGAGACACAAAGTCAGGGAACAGAGGACCCAGGCGCAGACATCGGGTAAGGGGTTAACACAGACTTTAATTAAAAAATACAAAACAAAGACCCACGTGGGGTTAACATAACAAAACAGGGGAGTACGAAAACACGACAGGACTGGACTAAAACTGACTACACCTACACAAGACTAAAATTAACACTTGACATAATATACAAATAACTAAACTAGACTAGACTAACAAAGCACAGGAACTCACCAAACAAACGACAATGATCCAGTACAAGACAGAGGACACAGGGCCATTAAATAAGGGGACAAATCAAGAGTGAACAGGTGTGGGGCATGAAATCATTACAAGCAATAATGAGGAAACAAAAGGGCAGGAACAATGACGGGACCTGGAGAGAGTATGGCAAGCCAAAAGGGCCAAAACGCCTCTCTCCACATGAAACAAGAGGTTCTGCCGCATGGCTCTGCCACAAGATCAAGAAAAGCAAGACAAGATGGGGCAGAACCATGACACACAAACATCAGGGTCAGTTCATTTAAACGCTCCAAATCGATTGAAAATCACTAAAATATCTGTTTACTCTCACATCTGTAAGGTATAAATTAAAGAAAGAATATTAATAAACCCCTAAAGTAAAATCAGGCAGTGAGGTACAAAGAAATGACCGTTAATGTTTAAATGATGAGAGCGCGCGGATCTTTGCAGAACAAAGAAGGCGCGCACATATCAGACGCGTGCGCACAAAATAAATAGGTGTAATTGTGGTATCGAATTAAACTCCAGTTTAATAGCTGTCAGAAGTCAGATTAATAGCATTCGTCTTGACATTATAATAGATTTTACTCTGATCATACATTCTCCATACAATAACATAATAAACAGAAAAGACCAGATTCATTAATCAAATGACCGGTGTCGAGGTCATCTGAAGATCAGTACATCACGTCGCTACAACGTTCTCAACGGGATCAATTCACAACATTATTTGAGGACGTGGTTCAGACGTTTCTGGAACGTAAGAAAAAATGACCAGTGTCCAGGTCATCTGAAGACCAGTACATCATGTCGCTACAACGTTCTCCATGGGATTAATTCACAACATTATTTGAGGATGTGGCTCAGACGTTTCTGGAACGTAAGAAAAAATGATCAGTTCTTTATATCATAGAGAAGTACAATTTGAGCATATATTTGAGAGTAAAAATACGTAAATACTTCTCACCTCTGTGGCGCAACATTTTGCTATACGGTTTCCGGGTTAACAGACATGTTTCCTAGAAGCAGTGTGGGACGAGGTTTGAGATATGTTTTCTCTTGTTTGGTGGGTGTGTCAAGAATGTCGGCCCAATCAGAAGTAACATGTATACAAACCACGCGGCATTATAGAGAAAGCTCGCACAGTGGGTCCAAGTAAAGTCGTTTATAAATGTGTCCGCTGCAGCTCGCTATATGCAACAATTGAAGATATTAGAAGAGATGTTTGTCGTGAGAGTATAATAGTAAAAATATCACTAACAGTATTTATATATATATATATATATATATATATATATATACTGTATATATAAGTATTTATAGTGATTTCATCAGGCTCTGAAATTTTTTCAAAAGAACAGAAAGAATGGCCTTCTCAGCTGCCATAGTTCAACTCTTATGTCATCACAACAGGGTGTTCAACCGCACCACCGTTTCCGTTTAAGAAAGGTTTTGTCGGGGCTGAACGCAGCCCAGGTGTTCTGTCGGAGTGTCCCGTGTCGCAAAATCTATTTTAATCTAAATCACATCAACAAAATAAACACACAGAATAGTTTTACAGCACAAAAATCGGATTGTCCTACCATTATTAAATAAACAGGTAAGATGATTTGACAGCCAAAACAACCTGTCAGATTTGTCCCAACAGTATAAAATAAACAGATAGGACGATGTAACAGCGCAAAAAAAAGACAACATATTGATGTACTCGTGCCTGGTAGGACAATCTGACAGACCTGACATCTCTTTCTAGAATCTTATAGCGCTGGCACAGTGTTATGAGTTGACGCGGTGTGCTACAGGACAGACGTGACGAGCAGGTTCAGTTAAGCCGTGGTCACACTTGACTTTTCGTCCCATTGACTTCCATTCATACGCATGCGATTGCGTCAGACCGGAAACACAAGCCTGTCCGATGATATTTCGCATTTCGCTGCGTAGCAAAGATCAAGTTAGGTGAACTCTGACCTGCGAATTCACGTCACGTGAGTGTGTGAGAGCAATAGAAGATCAAAACGGTACAGTGTGACCTCTCGCCCGCCCTTTTCCAGGACCATCTGAAGGACTTTCACATGTTCAAAGTCTAGTCTGACCGCGGCATAAATCGTGCAAACACTATGAAGCAACTCGCAGTCAGAGATATTAGACTCACAAT
Organism: Triplophysa rosa; assembly: GCF_024868665.1. NCBI lineage: Eukaryota > Metazoa > Chordata > Actinopteri > Cypriniformes > Nemacheilidae > Triplophysa > Triplophysa rosa. The sequence goes on from NC_079890.1 coordinate 39,692,868, forward strand.
CTGAGGAAAAAGTAGCGCTAACTCCATCACAAGTGCTCGTATAAATCATGCACGAGCAGCATCACTCTTATTAATGAATGCTGTAATTCATATAAATGCTGTATTTAGTAGATGACATCTTGTAGCCGTTTTAGACGGATTCCCACTACTCAAATGGACCGCTGTCACTACGTTACTACTTTAACTTCACAAGTTCTTATAGACGAGCGTAAAACACAAGTGCACCGGATCATAGGTTATAGAATAAAAAAATATTTTGGTGAACTACCAAGAGCTGTTCAGGCCGTGTAGTAATGACCGCACGCAATGACCGGACGGAGCAATCCGCTTTGTTGTCGTGACCTCGTGACAAGGTTCCACTCGTTTCAACTGAGGCAACTATTTAAACCAGCATTTATGACCTTTATTTTTTATATCACATATTTAATGTAAAACTTTTATAAACGGTGTTCACTACAGTCTCTATAGGGTCATCTCCAACATACATTTTTTAATACTATAAAAAACAACGCTGTCTGGATAGGATAGGGGTTTTTAAGTAGTTTTTAAAGCACGTGATGAGTGTGTATACGTTTTAAAATCTGGTAAAAAGGCAGAAACCTTTTAGTTAAGGTTAGGTTATAATAGGTGAATGTAGCTTGATGCGTGTGAAAACTCAAAAATGGAATGTCCCCATTTAGATAAATCAGTAAACATGAGTTTGTGTGTGCGTGTGAGGGTGTACTTCTGGTCAACTTTCAATCATGCAGTCATAACAATCAGAACAAATGTAGTAAAAAGTACACACATTCAAACGATCTGGTCCAGATGCAGGAATTAAAAAAAGAAAATTTAAAATGGTAGTAATTGTAGTATTGTATGTACTGTTGCAGCACAGTGGATTTTATTTGATGTCTTAAGAACTTGTTACGTTCTTTTCATGTTAACAATCATTCCATTGTCATTACAGGAAGTGACGGGTGAAAACTGGAGGAACAAGAATCAGATCTGGAAATGTTTGTTAACCAGACCCCACATAAACTGTCTTTAACACTAAGCAATCGTGACAGTATTTTCTGTAATGAATTATTTATTCTATAAAACCGACTTCATTAGATTGTATATCGTTATTAGTCTTGTTTAATCTTGTATGTCAAAGAGCAGTTCTCTAAATCTATCATGTATAGTTTCTTTTTATTCTTTAACAACCAATGTTGTGGGAACTTTATTGTGACTTGTCAGCCTCCACACTACAGGTGCTGTAAGCAATATACATATTTTGTGTTGACCCTGCAAACATGCATAAGACCGTAGCAGAAGAGCATCATCTCAATAAGAAAACTCTGATAAACTGACTTGACATTATTGTCCAAATCGGTGGTATTAAATTGCGTATTCACCCGCAAGTTTTTGCTGCATGCCATTTATGGGCTGTCGTGTAAACACACCCAAACGATAAGATAAAAATGCACTTCAAAGCGTTCTGATTGGCTACATTTCTGTTTGCAGTTCCAGAGACACCAGTGATATCTGTCTAATAAAATGTAGACGCTTGTTTTAAAAACTGCTTACAGGCAAAAGCATATATGAACTGTATATGTGTTGTATGTCACTATCTCTGTATGAAGAAATACAAATATTATATTTTATATGAAAACGCAGTGCAGATGGATGAAATGACGCGTGAGTCTGTGAAGGCCTTATGCTATTTCTTTCAAGTATTTTCCTAATTAAGCTATTTCAAGTTTTGTTTTCTGTAAAGCTGCTAAACCTATGTGTAAAAGAGAACACAAATAAATCTGATACGACTTGCTGTGAGCGTTTGTGTAATATCTGTTGGACAGTCACATGCACTTCGTTAATTCAGTGTAGACCGCCAGCAGCTTTTCTTGCATGTGTGTCACCTTGTGTGTAGCTCATCTACAGCCGTGTTGAACATGCTGTGGCATCACATAGTAATGACGGGCCCCAGTGCAGGCCGTTACGATCGCCCCCCTGGGCTGCACGGTTATGAAGCACATATAAACACACAGCGCTCGTGTCTAGAAGGCAACCCATGTTAATGAATGTGTGTGTCTAATCTATTTGATTAATCTAATTGATATGATTTTGATTTAGTTGGTCTAAATTAAGTAGGCCTGAGACATGTATTCAAGAAATGTATAAAAAACAGAACAACGTATTGTTTCAGCCTTACTCAGAGGCCGTGGTGACACGGATTGTTCGTTTGTTACACGCTTCAATCCATTCCACACCGATGTTCTTGGTTTTCTTCCCATTTATTAATTCAATTCAATTCAATTCAATTTTATTTATATAGCGCTTTTCACAATGTGCATTGTTCCAAAGCAGCTTTACAGGAGCAAATAAGAAAAACACAGAAAGGTAAAACAAAGCACATTTATTAAATCTAGACAATTCGTTGATGCAACATTGATTTATATTAAGACACAATTCATACAAACGAAATTCACTTTAAAGAAAGGCTTTCTATACAACAAAACTTAATGAAGTGGCCAAAGTCAAGTATGTCTCACGACAAAATTGCACATTTTATGAGCCTATCTTAGTCATGCTGTTCACTTTCCATAAATAATATTATTCCTGAATATTTGAACATACATATGAAACTAAGTAGGCAACTTTTTCTTTAAGGAGAAGCGATTAGTCAGCAGAATACTGCAGTAGTGCGTAAGTCTGCTCTTTACCCTGTTTTACTGTTGACTAGACTGTTGTTTGTTGTTTATATATGTCCAGGGGGCAGGCTGGGCAGAGCAGCCCTGCCCCCTTAGGCCGGGGAACAGTTGAGTTATAACCCACACAGCTCTAACCGGACCTAGTGCTCCAGACGTGGTAACCCCCCCTCCGTGGGCTGTTCCGTCTGATGTATCCTCATGAATGGTTCCCACCTTGGCAACCCATGACCTGCCCAGGTGGACTCCCACCTTGCGGTTAACTCCTGCAGTCCGCACATTCTTCCCATGAGTTCTCCCCTGATGGTGAGACCATGTGGTGTCTCCACTAATTCCTCCCTACGGTAGGTAGTGGCCTCTGCAGCGTTTTTCTCCCAGGGGGGAATAATGCTTACCCAGTGGCCCGTACGGTGCCGGGCGGCTTCTCGCCATTTAGAGAATTAGGCCTCCGCCCGTGACGGCCGGTGACAGGGGCTTCCCAACTTTGTGGAAAGCTCTGGGTCCCCCTTCCTCCCCACTGGAGGGTCATAATTTCGCGTAGCGTGTTCGTCTGACTCGGCCAGGCCAGTCAACGTCGCTCCGCAGAGATTGTGACGCGGCTCAGTGCTGTGGCGTTTTCCATAGGAACCCCATTCTGTCGGTTCGACACAACGTCCAGAGACCGACAGAAAGGGAACGTCTTGGTTACGGATGTAACCTCGGTTCCCTGATGGAGGGAACGAGACGTTGTGTCCCTCATGCCACAACACTGGCCGCCCACCCCAGCGGTCGGGGGAGGATGCTTTAGGCTCCTCAGACCAAAGGTGAATGAATGAGCACGCCGGCTTCCCTCTTATACCCGGACATCCGGGGAGGAGCCCGGCATGCAAATTTCATTCGCCAATTTTCATTGGCCTTTTCTAAATACTCAGAAGATGATAGGTTCTCAAGACAAACCCCATTCTGTCGGTTCGACACAACGTCTCGTTCCCTCCATCAGGGAACCGAGGTTACATCCGTAACCAAGACGTTTTCTCATTAATCTTTTTTGACTTCATAGGTGCGACAGCTTCTAATGTATTAGAGAAAATAGTGCCCAATTTGCTGGTCATGTCATCGAGCGATTCTATATTTATTGGTATGGTTATTAAAGGAGTCAGATCTGGCAAGCTCTTTGCGAAACTATCTTTAGTAGTCGAGGTAATTGTTCTACCCTGTCGATAACGAGTTAAACGGCTGATTTCTGCAGTGCGCAGTGTACATGTTATAAGATAGTGATCAGTGACATCGTCGCTTTGAGGTATAATATCTATATTGGTTAGATCGGCTCCGTGAGATATAATCAAGTCTAGTGTATGATTAAATCGATGAGTGGGTCCATTGATGTGTTGTGTTACTCCAAAAGAGTGTAATAGCTCTGTAAACGCCACTGCTAATGCATCGTTAGCACTATCTACGTGGATATTAAAGTCTCCGACAATTAGTACTTTATCAACGTTAACCAATAGGTCCGATAGGAAGTCCGCAAACTCTTTCAGAAAATCAGTGTAGGGACCAGGGGGTCTATACACTGTAGCCAACGTACAAGAAAGCAATGGTTTTTTACTGTCAATTGGAACAATTATGTTCAACGCAAGCACTTCAAATGATTTAAATTTATGCTCCGTTCTCTGAGTTACAGTAAGAAAGTCTCTAAAGATTGTTGCGACACCCCACCTCGACCAACCGGACGTGGCTCATGCATATAACAGTAGCTTGGTGGGTACACTCATTTAGACCGTAATAATCATTTGGTTTAAGCCAGGTTTCGGTAAGGCAAAGTATATCAAAACTGTTGTCTGTGATCATTTCATTTACAATAACTGCTTTTGAATTTAGTGATCTAATATTAAGTAGGCCGAACTTTATGAGTTTGTTTTGGTCGTTTATTACATTGTCCTCAGGTTTAATCACGATTAGATTTTTTCTCTGAGATTTGGCTATTTTGTTATTTTGTAGTATTATTCGGGGGACAGACACAGTCTCTATGCATTTGGAAGCAGTAACATTTTAACAGATGAGTGGGAGGAACACAGACTATGGTTAAGTTTTGACTTACCGCTGGGAGACGTAGTCAAGCGGTGCGTAGCGTCTTTGAGATGTTGTCAGACAGAAGAACCGCTCCGATGCTGCTGGGGTGCAGGCCGTCAGGGCGGAAGAGCCTAGGTCGCTCCCAGAACAGATCAAAATTATTAACAAAGAGCAGCTTCTGTTCAATACACCATGACATCAACCATTTATTTAGAGCAAATAGTCTACTGAACTTTTCATTCCCTCGTCGGTAGGTAGGAAGCGGCCCTGATACGATGATCCTCGCCGTGGGCGATGCGTTGCGTACCGTCTCGATCAGACTCCTGAAGTCCCTCTTCAGGATCTCCGACTGCCTCATCCTGACGTCATTCACCCCCGCGTGCAGCACGACAGCTCCGACGTTAGCATCGTCCTTCAGGATCGCAGGTACCTGCGCAGAGACATCAAGAACACGGGCGCCAGGAAAACAATGAGTGCGCACCTTACCTTTAGTGGAGGAAGCGCGTACGTTCCGGACGATTGAGTCTCCGATGACCACAGCGTTGCATTCCGTCTCGCAGAGGGCGGCAAAGCGGTTCCTGGTCGGGATCTCGAAGACCGGTGGCGGCGGTTGGGTCATCGCTCCAGTCCTGGCTCGCACCTTTTGTCGTGGGTGTGCCGGTGCAGGAGTGAAGTTCATTTGGGCTGACTGTGTTCTCGAAGCCTGGGCTCTGTGCAGAGAAACACGCGGAGTAGAAGTGGTAGGAGTATTACAATTGCGATGAAAACACCGCAGATTTGCGAGCATTAGCCCGGGATGTTTCCAGCGCCGTTTTACGTTCTCGCAGCCGTGTCTGCTTCTCCTGGATGTAAATCCTGGATCTGGAATAACAATTTAAAACACAAGTCTTAAGATATAAGAAGAATAAACTATGTATTAAGAATAAGTTTGAAAGAGCTCCGACTCAAACCACGCGCTCTCAGCAAACAGGAATTGACGACTCCTGTTCAATTCAATTCAAGTGATAGTTACTATCCTATAACTATCACTTTTCCATCTACATTCAAACAGGCCCAGGTCACTCCCCTACTTAACAAACCCATATCGGACCCCTCTACTACTGACAGTTACAGACCTGTCTCTCTCCTCCAGTTTATTGCGAAAACATTTGAAAGGGCAGTTTTCAACCAGGTGTCTTCCTTTCTATCCCAGAATAAACTACTGGATGACAAGCAGTCTGGCTTCAAAACAAACCACTCCACTGAGACTGCACTGCTATCACCAGATACTGCTAGCAACCCTGTCATCTCTAGGAATCTCAGGCTCTCCTCTACGGTGTTTCAAATCCTACCTCTCTGGCTGATCCTTCAGGGTGTCATGGAGGGGCTCGCTGTCCACTGCTCACAACATGATTACTGGGGTCCCTCAGGGATCGGTGCTTGGACCGCTGCTTTTTTCCATCTACACGACATCCTTGGGACCCATCATACAGGCACATGGCTTCTCGTATCACTGTTATGTTGATGACACTCAGATCTAAAACTCATTTCACCAATGCGATACCATTGTAGCAGCTCAATTACAGCCTGCCTAGAGGACATCTCAGCTTGGATGAAAGAGCATCACCTCCAGCTGAACCCTGCCAAGACAGAACTACTCGTGTTTCCGGCACACCCCACGTTGCAACACGATCTCACCATCCAACTTGGCCATACCACAATCACTCCTTTTAAACAGCCAGGAACCTCGGAGTCATATTTGACGAACAGCTGTCCTTCAATGATCACATTGCAAAGACAACGCCGATATGCCTTATTCAACATTACAAAGGTTAGACCCTATCTCACTGAGCATGCGGAACAACTCCTTGCTGGTCTTCCTGCAAAGGCTATCAAACCACTCCAGCTGGTTCAGAACGCAGCAGCACGCCTCGTCTTCCAACAGTCCAAAAGGGCTCATGTGACACCCCTTTTCATCTCTCTCCGCTGGCTACCGGTTGAAGCCCGTATAAGTCACTAATGCTTGCCTACAGGACTATCACTGGATCTGCACCGACATACTTTCACACCCTCCTACACTCCTACACCCCATCAAGATCCCTGCGTTCAGCAAACCAGTGGCGTCTTGTATTGCCTTCTCATAAGGGCAGTAAATCGTTCATTCTCCTTCACAACTCCTTCCTGGTGGAACATTCTTCCTAACTCAGTCCAGTCAACCACATCTCTCACAACATTCAAAAAACTACTTAAAACTCATCTCTTCTGTGAATACTTGACAGACAAATGAAACAAATTTCTCTTTCTCTCAACAGGTAGTGGTCTGGCTTTTGTTGAAACTAGTAACTTTGTATTAGCACCTACTGTATTATTGCTCCTGTATGACATACCGGTTATTGCTCCCTGAACTCTCTGTAAGTCGTTTTGGATAAAAGCGTCTGCTAAATGACTAAATGTAAATGTAATCCTCTGGCCGACGAATGCGCCTTCTGATGGATTTATTTCTCATGAAAGAGAAAACAACTTAAAATACTCCATCATTTTTGGCCTTAAATATTTATGCAAGACATCATTATAAACTATAAATGGTCTACTTTTATTTGTGTACACACTAAAAACAAAACCTTGTGCTTTTGTAAAATAAAAAAAACTGAGTGAACTTACCCAGCTAACACAGTACGTTGTCGCCAGTTGGTCTTCATTTGGTCACCGTGACATTACTTTGTGACCACGTTCTGAGGACATCTTGGCAAGGTTCCATTTCTTAGAATTTTTGCTTACGTTCCAGAAACGTCCTAGCCATGTCCTCAAATAACGTTGTGAATTAATCCCATGGAGAACATTGTAGCGACGTGATATACTGGTCTTCGGATAACCTGGACACCGGTCATTTAATTAATGAATCTGGTCATTTCTGTTTATTATGTTATTATACAGAAAATGTATGATCAGAGTAAAATCTGTTATAATGTCAAAACAAATCCTGTTCCTTTTATAGACAAAATACATCAGCAAATATTTGGCAGCTGTCATAATCAGAGCAGTTATTTCTGTGCTTACTGTCAACTGTATTTCATATCACGTTCAATATCTTGTCACACCCCAGTTTCAGCTGAGTTTCCTCTTTGATTCATTGTATTGCTATAAGAAAGAAGATAATCAGATCATCACAGTAATCGTACACTCTCATTCGCTATTTCCAAGAGAATATAATCTGTTCATATCTATCAGATAAACACCCGGAAACATTGTGAGATATCAGTTTGTGAGATGAGAGAGATCATTGTTCACAGGACACCACAGCAAGTCATTGTTTTGGCTTTTAAATAACGCTAATTATTTACATTTTCCTTTGTTACGTGTTAAATTGTTAATTATTTTGTTTTGCACTTTAAGAGAACAAGCTTTTAAGATCAAGTGTGATGCCAAACATCGCACGTTAAATGACATCTCATCCCTAACAGAATTACTTTCATAACAGGACTTTATGCTATTTTTGGAACGTACACCATATGGCCAAAAGTATGTTGACACCCCCTTTTAAATAATGGGCTTGGCGAATTAAAAGCATTGGGAATTGTGGGATTTCAACTTTGTTCAGGATATATACAGTGCTTTATTCTGATTTGATCATGATTTTCGATGGCGTCATGACATCATTGGCATCAACATGAATCATTTTCCTTGACTAACTGAAACAATGCCGAGGGTCAAGATCCAGACACGCTTCCATGACTGGATAAGGGAAGTAAATGCTAAAAGTGTTATTCTCTGCAGGTTGCTGAGCAAGTTGAACGATAAGGAGACTGGTTTACTGTGTTCTCTAATGTTTCTGATATGATGGAAGGTTTCACAAGAACAATATCTGCATTGTTATATGAACGCGTCTTTGCGCGTTATAAAGTTGAAGCAGTCGAATGGCTCTACACAAATGAATGGTTGTTTTTTTTTTGTAAAATGAAGTTTCCTGTATTTAATTTTTCATTTAATTTAACTTGTTCATAGGAATCTAAATGAGTTCTTTTTCAAGCAAAAATGAAATATTCTAAAGAAGAGAAAATGTTATATAGTGGCTGCATAAAAACAGACATTCTGACCTATCTCTATGACAGATTGGTATATAACCTGCAATATTTTCTGTGAAAAACATCATTGTCAACAACTGTGTAACGATGCTATCTGTGATTCTTGGTGACCTCTTGAAGTAACAAGAAGAGAAACCAGAAAAACAGGATTGGATTGTGAAGGATTTTAGGGTGTGTGTGTGGTGTATTTCAGCGATCTTTTATTATTCCAGTATCACATTTATCACAAATGTCATGCATCTGCTAAACTTGACTCATTTTTAGCCTAATTCATTATTATTTTTATTGTCCTTTACTGTTATTTAAGCTTATGTTGGGTGCTGTGTTGTCCAATGCGTTTTGGTTTTGGCTCGATCATTTAAGAAATATTTAGGTGTGATTCTCATCATATTTTCACACAAGCAACAAAGTGCCGTAACTACGCAAACACTGGAACTGGAAAAAATGCTTTTCAAGTGTTACTTAAATAATGACTTCAGTAGTTACTGCAATTTTGAAACTCTCGTTTCAAGACTCTTTTGTCACTAAATAGAAGTCACAAAGCCCATTTCAAGCCTTAACTCCATTTTGACTTAATGTGTAGTTACTGCACTTAGATATCTATGTGTACATCTACACATCTAACCGTCTTTCTGTCATGGATCCATATACTGTACATATGGATATAGACGTGTTAGAAAAGACTGCACAATTATGATATTGACTTTGCAGTTTGCATTTTGATTAACGGAAATCGTATTGTTTTCATATCATTACATTAACCAGCAAAAAATTAAAGCTGCTACAAACCAACATGTTTCAAAATGGTGTTTCAGATTTTAAAAATGTACTTTCATGCATGCTGCCATAATATTCTTCATCCAATATCTCCAGAAAACTTTCTACAAATGTGCAGGAGACCGTCTTCAGAGAGTGAGAGAAAAACACCACATATAGCACAAATCATTTCACCCTGTGTAACTACACTCTAAAAAAAAGCCGTAAAAATAGGGCACAATATACTGTATTAATATGAAGGAATTTTCCGTGTTCATTTTTACAGTTGTTTTACCTGTATTTTACATTTTGCACTGCATTCATTTGCATTTTAGCATTAATGGAAATGTCCGTAAAATAAAGGAAAATGTACTGGTAATTTTCTGCCAGTACTTTATCTGTTTTTTTACGGGATTTTTTTTTACAGTGTAGATGTAAAAGGTCTGCGTTCAGTTTCACCCCTCATAAGGTCGTGCCCCCTCTAATGGTCTCACAATGTTGTGAAGCAGTCGTCTTCCACTGTGAATGTTTTCAGTGCGATGAAGACAACTGTGCAAATACTTTGAGATCCGCAACACAACATCGCTTGGCATTGACCGTGTGAATTATTTAGCTGCCATGAGAAACTACATTTAATGAAAGCATTTTTGAATTTCAGCCAAAAGGAGGAGGAAACAAGCATGAAGTCCTCTTTAAACGCGGTAGAAATGTTCTAGGTCAGGACGCATGAGAGTTATTTTTAAATAGCTTTTAATCTTTTAATTTCTCATGCCCAGTAAAGCTTAAAACTGACAGAAGAAAAGTGTCTTTATGCTTGAAAGGATCAAGTCAATCCTCACTGACGCATGTGTCAGGATGGAATTCTTCGAGATAAAGTTTTTCTTTCAGCTGTCAGACCTGTCTGAGGTGTGGAAATGATGAAATGATGCTTGTGGCAGGACACAGGTGCCAAAAGTCTCCTATCAAGACACCAAATCTAAAAGACTTGGTGACCGTGAATGAGTTCTGTCATTAACTGTGACTCAACACACTGAGAGCGTAACACAGCGTGCATTTTTTGCATTTTACATGCATCGGAATTTTTAGCCTTATTATTTGAAGAAAGAAAACAAAGCTGGGTAGCTAGTTAAATCTACCCACTCGCAAAGAGCATGGCATAAATCAAAGAGGAATCCAGCAGCACTTGCGGCAGTAAAGAAACTGTAGTATTTACTATCAACCCAGTCTCAGGGATTCGTGAAATTGTCACGAACTGTAATTTTTGTGTTCATCAACGTGTCACCAGCACGACAATTTTTCAATACAGACCGCGTGTGTATGTACATTTATATATTTCTAACCTGATATCAAAAGAAGTCGCAAATACTTTAGGAGTTGGCTAACCAACACCTTACCTTACCTCACCCCAAACCCAAAAATAACAGCCGCACAGGCTAATTTAGCTAAAAATGATCGTTTCACGAGGTGGCAAAGCAATGATAAATGGCGCCCCTAAACCTAACGTCACAGGCGAAAAGTCATATCATAACAAAACATACGAATAAGATCGTAGGAAATAGGAATTCACACGAATGAGACACCTTGTAAAATAGGTATGAATTCCCATCAGATTGCGTTGACATACAGTATATTTATGCATATGAAAGATATCGTGTATTAAAGTACTTTTGATGGAAAGTCGTGCTGGGTGACATGCAGGAATTGTGTGCTGACTGACTCGAAAAAAGGGGGAAATTCGTGTTGATGAACCCAAATGAATAGATTCCGGTTGATGTCAATTCCACGAATTCCCGTGAGACTGGGCATTTCAGGCTCCCAAGCCTTAATCAGGTTCTGAAATATAAAAACACAACACATCATCATTGAACATTTACATTCAGGTATTTAGCGGATGCTTTTATCCAAAGTGACTTACAGAGAAGATAAGGAAACAATAAAGAGATCTGTTAAAGAGATCGTTCAAGCAAAAAAATGAGAGGTTGTGGTGGAACTCAATGTTCCAGTCTGTAATGAGAGATATTTTGGTCAATCGTGATAACAGATAAAAGTCAAGTATTTGAAATATAACTATGTCAGACTGAAACGAACGCTGATCGTGCACATGTGGGTAGCAGGTTTTGTGTATCTGATGATGTGATGGGTAGATGATGTTTATCAAAGCTACATTTTTCCAGGGCTTTAATGTGACGTGATTGAGAAATGACAAGCTCTTAAAACACGTCACAGACATTGTAACAGTACGATAAGGGTTAGAGGGACAGTTCACCTAAAATAATGTAATCGTTTACTCACCCTTGACTTCTTCCAAACCTGTGTGAATGTCTTTGTTCTGATGAACCTGAAAGATATTTGGAAGAATTCTGGTAACCAAACAGTTCTGGGACCCCATTGACTATCATAGTAGTAAAAATGACAATGGATGTGTCCTACATGCTTCCAAATATATTTTATGATCAACAGAACAAGCCATTTTTTTCCTACTATGGTATAGTCAATGGTGGCCAAGAACTGTTTGGTGATCAGACTCAAGGGTGAGTAAATGATGACAGAACTTTTATTTTTGGGTGAGCTGTTCCTTTTAGGACACAGACATTCTGCTCAAACAAATGTCAGAAACAAATGGAATACTGAAACGTGGATCTGTGCAAACCATTTCATGTCAGAAGAACCATTTTATATCAGGCATGTTTTTTTTTTGGTTGTGTCATAACGTAATATAATTTACTTTCAACGCCTTTATATTTTGCATAAATGTAATGTTTTCCCAGAATGTATTATTTAAAATCAAGTATGGTGAATAAGCCTTGGACACGCATAGTGTCACAATCATCAGCTGGAGTGCCCTCTTAATTCCACTAGAGGGCACTCCCCTCACACTACACTTCCCAGTGTCCGGTTGCGTTTCCCGATTATTGTGGACTTTTAGATTGTATGCCTTAGTTCCTGTTTCCTGTCTAGTGTTGTAGTTCTTTGTAGTTCCTTTTTCTATTGGTTGTGTGTTCATTAGTTTCAGGTCTTTGTTTTACGTGGGGTTCAGTCTTGGCCTTCCTGTAAATTGTATTCAGTCTCTGGATTACCTTGTTTTGTTTTGTCATCTTCTTATTTTGTTCATCACATCCCAGAAACAAATCTAGTTTTACTTGTGAGAAAGCTTTAAAGCTTTACACTATGTTACAAACAGGGGTTAAATTGGGATTTGTTATGTGGCGGGGCTTTGTTGGGGTTTTTGAGGGGTTCTTATATACGAAGCTTATACTCCTATTAATTGACAAACTGTAAAATATAATTTGAGAGAGCCCTTTGAACAAAAAAATGCTGAACAAACTCATTCTAGATGCCAGCAGTTTACAATGCTACATAAAATCTTTCTGTGGGACTGTCCCAGCAAACACAGTACGTTGTGACGACGTCGCCAGTTCATCTTCATTTGGTCACCATGGCTGTGTCCGAAATCGTATACCTATACCCTCATTCACTATTCCCTACATTAGTTCACTACTATAGTCCACTTTAAGGAGCGGGTGAAAACGAGTGAGTAAATTCGGACACTCGGTGCACTGGAAAATCTGCGGGCACCATCTGCTGCCGAGACGTGGGAATTCAATAAGCGTGAGCATCACGATAGATGGCTAGCAGCTAGCTCTGAGTGTATGGCCCTGTTCCAAATGCCGGAACTTTCACTTTGCCCTGTTCCAAAGACCGGAAAATCCAGTCTTGTGGACCTCCTCTAAGTCCACACTTGGTGACGTCAGGAAGTGCAGACCTATAAGGCACTAGGCACGAGTCCACGAGGCGCACTGGAGTCGTGTTTTGGGACAGACTCGATCATCATGCCGGAAATAGGAAGAGGTGTCGTTGTTATTGTTGTTGTTGTTTTGGACAGGTGTTGCATTTGTAGTGGAGTAAAAATGTTGCCTGTAACGTTAGTTGTTTTTACCCTTGTGCTTGTAAAATGGCTTGCATTGCAGAGACATCATCGTCATCTGGTGCTCCGACGTAGCAAAAGACGATGTTTTTTTTTTCATTTATTCAAATGCTGATAGTATACACAGAGTAAAGAGGTACCTTAACTTAAATATGGACTACGTTAACTTTGTCACAAGTCACAAGTGCATTAAGTTGTTTCATTTAATTGCCTTACAGGTCAGCCGACTGTTTCGGTACACAGGATTAAATCGGTCCATGCCCGTGCTACAAATTTATTTTGATGCCTAAAGAGATATGTGCCTGGACTACCATCTGACCAGAAAATCAGTCAACCATCTAATTCAGATTCTTCTGGACATGAAGCCGCATGACCATGGATGGGGACAACACTTGGAAGAACTTATTTTTATTTACTGGCTTGCAATGTCTTACAGAGTCACAGCTCGGACCTTTTCTATTCCTAAATCAACCGTGTGCAGACATGTGCATAAAAGCGCCCGTGAAATAAAGACTGCAGTTGCAGCAGGCTGGGTCATTTGTTATCCTCGTCCAGGCCAACTTCATGACATTGGCCTCGGAATTATGCACCTGGCAGAGCATCCTGCTTTCCAAAAGGCTGTTGGAGCAATTGATGGCTGCCACATAAGGATCAAGCCACCAGGCCGGAATAAAGAGGACTACTTTAATTACAAACAGTTTTATAGCATCCAAATGTAGGCAGTTTGTGACTCAACAGGTCGATTTCTAAATATTTTTGTGGGCTACCCTGGATCTGTTCATGACACTCGTGTTTTTAAGAACAGTCCACTCTACTACAATGCTGAATATCCCCCAACTGGTTACTTTCTTCTAGGTGACGGTGGGTATCCATGTATTGATAAACCCATTCGAGTCGTTACACCATTTAAGTTGCCCTTACAAGGACCAGTGGAGGAAAGGTTCAACCGGTGCCATTCACATGGCCGAATAATAGTTGAATGAGCTTTCGGAATGAAGATGGAGGAGAACATTGTTCTCTGCTTTGGAGGTGAAAGTGGACTTCTGTACGGAAGTGGTAATAGCATGTGCGTTCCTGCATAATGTCTGTTTAATCAATGGTGATGCGCTTGAGCCGGAGGATGCTGTGGATGTTGAGGATGCTGGACCCCCCCACCATCACCTGACGCAGAGGTCTTTGTTGGTAGGTCTGCAGTCCAGTTCAGGGACAGACTGGCTGCACAGGTTTCTGCTCCTGTTGTGTGCAGCTTCCACTGATGGAGCATGATAACACACTGTGACTTTGAAAAATTTTCTTCTTGCCCAGGTACTACAGCTTTATTGGTAAATTTGTAGATTATTTACTTTGTATATATAAAAAAGTTGTATTGTACTTGAGCATTTGCTATAATGCACTTAAAAAAAAAGAAACTAGACAACTTCAGTACATCACACGCTTGAGAAAAGCCAAAAAGTATAGTTTTGAGTGATGTTATTTTATATAAGTAGTTTAATGTTGTTGGAAAAAGTATACATTTATATTTACCTCAGTTTGTATTGTACTTCAAGACCTCTTCACTGTTCTGCGTTTTATATAAAACAGTGTTTTCATAGGTGACACACTGTGCCTGATCAAGAGATTTTTGTTCTCCATTTATATACAAAGTATATTTTTTGTGTTACAGTTGAGGTGTAGTTGATTTAAATGCTTTTGTTAGTATTCTTAACAAAGTAAACTGTATAAACACCATTAAGTTCATATTGAACTTGTGTTACATAATTGTTATTTTGCACTTTAATAAACAAAAGTTTTTGGATTACATTTTTCTGTAACAGTGAAGAATTTACAATAAATCTGTCTATTTAGTGTCCTTTAGTCTAGAAGTTTGATTCATCTACATAAATTACTACACAAATCACTATGAAAAGTGTTATAAACTTAATCAAAGTTCTTACTCTTGTAATATCTGAAATGTCATTATTCAATTTGTTTTCTGTTTATATTATGTAAGGTACACACAAAGGCCATTCAGAAGTATCAATAACATTTATTTACTATATACACAAAAGTAAATATATATATATATAATGTGTAACAGTACAAGAGTTGTATGAACTAAAACTTACAAAATGCAACATAAGCCTCAATCGAGATTAAATCCTACAAAAATGTCAAACAACTGACATAATGTTGCTCAATTTGTTTTTGTTACATGGTCCACCAGTTTAGTTAATACAGTAAGCATTTGGTCCATCTGCCTCTCTGCCCTTAGGAACCGCTCTTCCTCTTTCACATCTGCCTCTGTCTGAACCTGTTCTTGTTTCTCTGCAATTTCCTTTATGACTTACAGATAAGTAAACTCACTTTGCCTCTTTCTTTTTGGGGGACTTTTTCCCTTCCCTCCACTTGCCCTGTTTGGTGGCCTGGGAGTCTCCTCTGCTGACCAAACATCACTGGACCCAGCAGACAGGGGGATCGTAGCGGGAGGGGGTCGATGCCGCCGGGTTCCCCTCCAGGGCCGAAGCCGCCGGACTCCCTTCCAGGGTCGAGGCCGTCGGGCTCCCTTCCAGGGTCAAGGCCGTCAGGTTCCCATCCGGGGATGACGCCACCGGGCTCCCTTCCAGGGTCGAGGTCGTCGGGTTTCCCTTCAGGATCGAGGCCGCTGGTATCCCGTTCCCGCCACAGATCCCCGCCGGCAGTCCAGTCCAGCAGTGCCAGCACCCAATCCGGGTCCAACCGCGGCGCCGGCATCTTGTCCTGTTCCCGCCACAGATGCCCGCCGACATACCAGCTGGTAATTCCGCCGGCATGCAGTTCGTGTCTGCCGGCATCCAGTCCGTGTCCACCGGCATCCAGTCCGGTGCAGCCGGCATCCAGTCCGGCATCCCCAGTCGTGCCCTTGTGTTCCCTTGTTTGAACTTCCTCCCTTGGACTCTTGTGTTCCCCCTTGGACTCTTGTGTTCCCCCCTTGGACTCTTGTGCTCCCCCTTGGACTCTTGTGCTCCCCCCCACTTTATGGTTATTGTATTTATCATGTTGCCCTGTTTTTGTCCATGTCACTGTCTGTCCTGTCTTGTTTGTGCCTTGAGAAGCGTCAGGTTGCTGCTCCTTAAGGGGGGACTTCTGTCAAGGTTCTGCCACCAGACCAAGAAAGATATGACATGAGGAGGCAGAATCATGACAGAACCTCATGCTTAATGTGGAGAGGCATTTTTGGCCCTTATGGCTTGTCATACACTCTCTCCGATCTCGTCTTTGTCCCCTCCCCCTCATTTCCTCATTATTGATTGTTAATTATTTCATGTCCCACAGCTGTCCCCCTCTTGATTGGATCCCTTTATAATGTCCCTGTGTTTTCAGTTCTGTGTTGGTTCATTTCGATTCATGTGGGTGAGGTCCTGTCTTGTCAGTGTAGTCTAGTTATTTGTAAACTATGGTAAATGTTATCTTTAGTCCTGTCTAGTTTAGTTAGTCCGTGTTCCTGTTTATCTGTCATGTTTATATCTTTGTTATTTTACCCCCTCGTGGGTTTTTGTTTTGTTATTATTATTACTAAAGTCTCTTTGTTAATCCGAATGTTTACCGGGAGCCAGAGCGCCTGACATCAAGTCAAATTTAAATGTGCTGGCTAAGGCTAATCGTAAATTCAGTAAGATTGTTATTCACGTCGGCACAAATGATGTTTGACTCTGTCAATCGGAGATCACAAAAGATAACATTAAAGAGGTGTGTGAGCTCGCAAGCATGATGTCAGACACTGTAATATTCTCTGGCCCCCTCACTGCTTATCGTGGTGATGAGATTTATAGCAGATTATCATCACTAAATGGCTGGTTGTCTGAGTGGTGCCTGCAGAATGATATAGTTTTTATAAATAACTGGAAGAGTTTTGAGGGCAGACCTGACCTGTTGAAACGAGATGGTCTCCATCCCTCCTGGGCTGGGACTTCCATCCTGTCTAGAAATATGGCAAAAAGTCTTAATGCTAATGCTAAAACTTGACTCGCTGGGGCCCAGGTCAGGGAGCAGACAGTATGGCTTAACCAACTGTCTGCTTGCCGTCTCACGTCGCAGAATACACAAAATGTACAACATGTAGTAATCCGTTCTCCCAAACATCACAAAATAGAGACTGTGTCTGTCCCCCGGATTAGCAAACATAAAATAATGCGTAAACCTCTTGAAAGTAATTTAATAAACGTTAAACAAACTAAACATGAACAAAATACAGATAATCAACTGTTACGACTCGGATTGCTAAATATTAGATCTCTCTCTAATAAAGCACTTTTTGTTAACGATATGATAACAGATCATAAAATAGACATGCTCTGTTTGACAGAAACATGGCTAAAACCAGATGATTATATTGCTTTAAATGAATCTGTCCCCCAAGATTATTATTATAAACACGAGCCTCGTCTAAAAGGCAGAGGGGGAGGTGTCGCAGCACTTTACAATAACTCTCTTAGCATTTCCCAGAAGTCGAACTCTAAATATAATTCTTTTGAAGTCATGGTTCTTCATGTTTCAACACCTAATACTAAAGATAAAACACTTTTTAAATTGATTCTAGCTATTGTATATAGGCCTCCAGGGCACCACACAGATTTTATTAAAGAATTTGGTGGGTTCTTATCAGAACTAGTACTGGCCGCAGATAGACTCCTTGTCGTTGGTGACTTTAACATCCACATAGATAACGTTACAGATGCCTTAGGAATGGCTTTCAAAGACACTCTTAACTCCATGGGCATTAGTCAACATGTGTCAGGACCCACTCACCTTCGTAATCATACTTTAGATTTAATACTGTCTTACGGTATAAATGTGGACGACGTTAAAATCCTTCAGCAGAGTGAAGACATTTCGGATCATTATCTGGTATTATGTTTGCTTCACTGGCCTACGGCTGCAAATAAAACTCATTGTTACAAATATGGTAGAACAATAACTTCAACTACCAAAGATGCGTTTCTCGATAATCTGCCCGAATTGTCTCAAATCATGAGAAATAACGTTGAAGATCTTGACATTACCACTGAAAATTTTAATTCCACCTTCTCGGTAACGCTAGACAAAGTTGCTCCACTACGTTTAAAGAAGATTAAAAATGGCAGCCCCACACCGTGGTATAATGAACACACTCAGGCTCTAAAGAAAGCGGCCCGAAAAATGGAGCGCAACTTTAAGAAAACTAAATTAGAGGTATTTCGTACAGCATGGAAGGATAGTATTCGAAAATACAGGAAAGCCCTAATAACTTCTAGATCCGCCTACTTTTCATCACTAATAGAAGAAAACCAGCACAACCCTAGGTTTTTATTTAACACGGTGGCTAAATTAACAAAAAATAAATCGTCAGTGACTTCTGATCCTGTATATCAGCATAGCAGTGATGAATTTATGAACTACTTCACATATAAAATCCAAGATATTAGAGAAAAAATTATAACAATGCAATCAGAAGTGAAACCCGCTGAACAAACTAACTACAGCGCCCTTAAGGAGAAAATGCAATTATTTTATACCGTAGATCAAGATGAGCTGTCTAAAATTATTAGATCATCTAAATCAACAACATGCATACTAGACCCTATACCTACAAATCTACTGAAAGAGATGCTCCCAGAAATTATAGATCCTCTTCTTGGTATTATTAACTCATCTCTGACATTAGGACATGTGCCTAAAGCATATAAGGTGGCTGTTATAAGGCCCCTTGTCAAAAAACCCCAACTCGACCCTAGAGAACTAAGGAACTACAGGCCTATATCGAATCTACCTTTCATATCTAAAGTTCTGGAAAAAGTAGTTTCAACTCAATTATGCTCCTTCCTCCAAAGGAATGACATCAATGAAGAATTCCAGTCTGGATTTAGAGCATGTCACAGTACAGAGACTGCTTTGATCAGAGTTACAAATGATCTGCTATTGGCGTCTGACCGAGGTTGTATCTCGTTATTGGTGCTGCTAGACCTTAGTGCTGCATTCGATACCATTGACCACAGCACACTCCTACATAGACTCGAAAATTATGTCGGCATTAAGGGAATAGCTTTGAAATGGTTTAAATCTTATTTATCCGACCGTTTTCAATTTGTAGCAATAAACAATGAGGTGTCACGCAAATCGCAAGTCCAGTACGGTGTACCACAGGGCTCAGTCTTAGGGCCTCTGCTCTTCGCATTATACATGCTACCTCTAGGAGATATAATAAAGCGACACGGAGTTAGCTTTCACTGTTATGCTGATGATACTCAACTTTATATTTCCTCGAAGCCTCATGAAACACAGCAGTTCCATCGAATAATGGAATGCATAGTCGATATAAAAAACTGGATGAGTAACAACTTTTTATTACTGAACTCGGACAAAACGGAAGTGTTACTTATTGGACCGAAAACTGCTATAAGTAACAACCAAGAATACTGTTTAACTATTGACGGATGTTCCATAAAACCCTCGTCGTCAGCAAAGAATCTTGGCGTTCTATTCGATAGTAATCTGTCATTTGAGAGCCACGTCGCCAACACCTGTAAAATTGCGTTTTTCCATCTTAAGAATATATCTAAACTACGTCATATGCTGTCAATCTCAGATGCAGAGAAGTTAATTCATGCATTCATGACATCAAGACTAGATTACTGTAATGCACTGTTAGGTGGTTGCCCTGCAGGCTTATTACAAAAACTCCAATTGGTCCAAAACGCGGCAGCTCGAGTTCTTACACGTACAAAAAAGTATGAACATATTAGCCCGGTTCTGTCAACCTTGCACTGGTTACCTATAAAGCATCGCGTTAACTTTAAAATCTTGCTTATTACCTATAAAGCCTTACATGGTTTAGCTCCTCAGTACTTGAATGAACTCCTTTTGTATTACAGTCCTTCACGTGCATTACGCTCTCAGGCGTCCTGTCAGTTGGTAATACCTAGAATTTCAAAATCAAGTGCAGGTGGTAGATCCTTTTCCTATCTAGCGCCTAAACTTTGGAATAGTCTTCCCTGCACTGTCCGGGAGGCAGACACACTCTGTCAGTTTAAATCTAGACTAAAGACGCATCTTTTTAATCTTGCATACACTACTCTTCCATAATATAAATCTTCAGAGGGTTTAGGCTGCATTAGTTAGATCAACCGGAACCAAAAACACAACTGATGTACTTGTTGCATCAAAGAGTACAGAACAGTACTCTACTCTCAGCCAGTCTTGTCTCATTGTTCCAAGGTTACCACAGCGAGCAGGATGCAGTTCATGGCCTGACCTGATGGTAGAGCGGAGAATGGGAAGTGGGGACCTGACAAGAGCTGAGATGATAGAGCTGGATAAAGAAGGACGCGGTCTCTTGACATGTCTTCACCACAAAACTTCAAATGCTATTAGATTATTAATGATAATCTTAAACTACAATTTATTTTATTATTAAGTTTATTTATTTTATTTAGCCTTGTTGTGCAAGTTCTCTGGAGCTTGTGCAGAGGCAGCAGCTTTTGCCAGAGGGGAACTGGAATCCCCTGGTTGGGCCTGGGTTCTCCTGAGGTTTTTTTTCTCGATTAGAGTTTTGGGTTCCTCGCCACCGTTTGCATACTGTTTTTGCACTATCTGCCTGACCGGGGGGGCTGCTTTAGAATCTTAAAGTTTTACTTAATTAATATTGCATATAGGAATTTATAGTCTGTTATATTTGACCTGTGCTTCTCTCTCCTTTAACCTAAATGTGTGCTCTCACTGTGCGTGTCTGTGTGTGTGTCTGTGCATACTTGTCTGTGTGCGTGCGTGCGTGCGTGCGTGCGTGCGTGTGTGTGTGTGCGTGTGTGCATGCACATCCATGTGTCTCTATGTCTATGTGTGTTAGTACGTGTGCATATTGTGTGTGTGGAGTGTTTTGTATGTGGGTGTGTCTGTCTTCTGTGTTTTCACCTTTTTCTTGTTTTTACAGGTACAACTTTAATTGTTTTTCTTATAGTCAATATGTCTCATGTACAGCTGCTTTGTAACAATGAAAATTGTAAAAAGCGCTATATAAATAAAGTTGAGTTGAGAACAATAATCCGATATTAACACGATTAAGACAATACTCTGATTAAGAATGGACCATGTAAACAGAGCTTTTTGATTATCTTAATCCGTCTAAACTCATAATGCCAGTAAACACGAATCGAATTAAGACGGGTTGAGTACAACTATTTTAGTGGCATTATCATTTTAGTGCGGTATAGACATGTACACAGCTTAACTATTACCGGCGCGAAGGAACTTTCGCGGCACTTTGCTACAGGTTACACACACGCACGGCAGTGGACAGCCGTTTCATTTTATGGCAAACAACATGACTTCAAGCAAGAAAGCACATTTTTGGTCCGAACGGGAAACTAGAAAGATGCCAACAATTCTAGAAAATAAATGAAACACCAAACACTGAATGTGGTACCATGGCGAAGACGAACTGTTTGTTGATACATGAAATTATGGAGGGAACGTCGAACGGTGTCGCTTAGGGACGTAATGATGTATGCCATTAATCTAACTATGTAGTGTAACATGTAAAATGGGAACATGAAAGGTATATTCTTAAAGCAACTCATGTAAATACCTTAATTGTAATATTATCTTACTTAGAATAAGGCAAATAATTTGATTACTGATGTCCATGTAAACGTGGTCACTGAGTCTCTGTGTGTGTGTGTAGCGCACATGTTGACGACATGAGTAAACTGTACAAATGGTCAAATACTGTATATCGCTAGGTCATTTACGATGTTACAAAACTGTACAGTATATGACACTTACACATAAACATTTTCTTCTCAGACATGTTTGCCCATCAGTGTGAGCTCCTCCCATCCGCTGTCTGATTGGTCTTTCGCAAGGACTTCTGGGTTGTAAGTTGTGTGGAGCCTGCTGCAGTGCAGGCTTCACCGAAGACCGCATCAAGGGCACAAAGGGGTCGCTGATGAGCACACTTCAGAGCGTACAAATTACAAACGGGACACCCTACGGACTCGTAGACTTGGCGAGAAAATGCGCAATTTAAGTCCACGAGACCGCAAGTCCACATGAAGTGCGCCATTTGGGACAGAGCCTACATCGGTTGTACACTCGTTATTATGATGCATCATGGGATTGAATGAGTGCACTCAATAATGTCCACTATGAATTCGGACACCACTAAAAATGGATTTCCCCTCAAATAGTGCACTATATTAGGGTATAGGGGGCTATTTCTGACACAGCCCATGACTTTGTGACTACGTTCTCCCCAGCCTGTCTTAAAAGCTGTGCTATTCAACTGGCCTTCATCTTCTCACAGATCTTCAACAGATCACTGGAGCTGTGCACAGTTCCTTCCTGTTTCAAGCGCTCCACCATAATCCCCATCCCAAAGAAACCCAAAATCACAGGACTGAATGACTACAGACCCGTCGCTCTCACATCTGTGGTCATGAAGTCATTCGAGAGACTGGTACTGGCTTATCTGAAGGACATCACAGAACCCTTACTGGACCCCCTGCAGTTTGCCTACAGAGCAAACAGGTCTGTTGAGGATGCAGTTAACATGGGGCTGCATTTTGTCCTGAAACATCTGGATAGACCAGGGACCTATGTGAGGATCCTGTTTGTGGACTTCAGCTCTGCTTTCAACACCATCATCCCATCACTGCTCCAGACAAAGTTAACCCAGCTATCTGTTCCTGGCTCTATCTGTCAGTGGATCACCAGCTTTCTGACAGACAGGCAGCAGTTAGTGAGAATGGGGAAACTCACATCCAGCACCCGCACAATCAGCACTGGCGCCCCCCAGGGGTGCGTTCTCTCCCCACTGCTCTTCTCCCTGTACACAAATGACTGCACTGCCCAGGACCCTTCTGTCAGACTTCTGAAGTTCGCAGACGACACCACACTCATTGGCCTCATCCAGGATGGTGATGAGTCTGCGTACAGACAGGAGGCTGAGCAGCTGGCTGTCTGGTGCAGTCATAACAACTTGGAGCTGAACACGCTTAAAACAGTGGAGACGATTGTGGACTTCAGGAGAAACCCCCCTGCACTCCCCCCTCTCACCATCATGAACAGCACTGTGGCAGCAGTGGAGTCATTCAGGTTCCTGGGCACCACCATCTCTCAGAACCTGAAGTGGGACAATCACATTGGCTCCATTGCTAAAAAAGCCCAGCAAAGGTTGTACTTCTTACATCAGCTGAAGAAGTTCAACCTACCACAAACTCTATTAAAACAGTTTTACTCAGCTGTCATAGAGTCTGTCCTCTGCACATCCATCACTGTCTGGTTTGGCTCAGCCACAAAGTCAGACATCAGAAGACTACAGAGGACGGTTCGGACTGCTGAGAAGATCATTGGTGCTCCCCTGCCCACCCTCCAAGAACTGTATACATCCAGAGTGAGGAAAAGGGCTCAGAAAATCACCCTGGACCTCTCACATCCAAGCCATCATCTCTTCACAATGCTGCCGTCTGGTCGGCGCTACAGAGCACTGAGCACCAAAACAACCAGACACAAAAACAGCTTCTTCCCTCAGGCCATCTACCTCTTGAACAGTTAAATGTTTTTACACACCGTGCAATTAATAACTCTGTGCAATAATAATTAAGTGCAATATTAATTATATCCTCCAGATAATACACTATCTATTTTTATACAACTTTTTCTGTAAATTATATTTCATTCATTCTGCTGTATATAGCACATACCTTGTACTACAATAGTCTATTCTTATTTTTTACTTGTACATATTTACATACACACATAGCTTTACTCTCTATATCTTTATCTTATGTTTATTGTATTGTATTTCTTAATTTTTTATACCCATAGGCCCTTATTTAAATCATTGTGTACTGTATTCTATTGTGTTATGGTCTCTGTGTACTGTTGTTGCTGTTTCTGTGTTCTGGATGCTCCTGTCACCAAAACAAATTCCTTGTATGTGCAAACACACTTGGCAATAAAGCTCTTTCTGATTTGGCGCGTTTAAATGAACGGATCCTGATGTTTGTGACTAAAGAAGCTTTTGATTGTTGTTTCTAAAAACAGACAACCTGCTAAACTTATGTGGTAAGACAAGAATAATGTTAAGCTTAAACATAATTTTTATTTACTATATTCAATCGATTTTTCCCTTTTTGGGATGGCACCACAAGATGTTGTAAGTAAGCAGGTCAGCAACATGATCTGGACCTGTCTCGAGCTATCTCAGATGCTACGATATTTTCAAACCTGCTTGATATTATCGCCTAATGATCTCGTTGTGTGTGACGCTGTAACTAATCCAGCCAATCACAGTGCAGAAGGTTTACATCAAATTATTGGGTGGATGAATTAAAAACTGCTGGCACATTATTCATAAACATTACAGAGCATGTTAAATGGCTGGTATAACAGACATAAAGCTATTTTAAACTATCTTAAAGCAACAAGTCTGTATAATAGAATATGGAAAACCCTTTAATAACACTTCAATGTTTCACGCTCCATTCCAGTGGATGGCTTAAGCCGAGCTGACACTACGGGACTGTGAGACTACTTGAATTGCTATGGCGCTTACACTACACAACAAAGTTCCTTCTCATCTGTCGTCGTCTTGTCATAGCTGCGCGCATACTACACAACACACCGCTGGCGAGGTGCACACACCACAAAACATTCGGTGAAGAGGCGGTCCCGACCATCAGTAAAAATACGTTTAATTTCATCTTCCCTCCGTTTATATCATCTGCACTGTGATTGGCTGGATTAGTTCCACGTGGTCGTTCAATCACACACACAACGAGATCACTAGGCGATAATATCAAACAGGTTTGAAAATATCGTAGCGTCTGGGATAGCTCGAGACCAGATCACGTTGCACACTTGCTTATACTTAACGAGCTTCGGCGACCGAAACGAGCACCGATCTGAAGGTTTTTTCGCAGACCTTGGAAATCTGTCTGCGACAGCTAAATCCAGCCAAAAGTCACATAGTGTGAGCTTGCTATTAAACGCTCCAACAACTCATTAGATGAGGGTATTTTTGCAAGCCGATAACTCGTCAAGTGTTTAAATTATTCAAAACGGCACCAGGAATTCCTGCGTTGCACGCGTAACTAGAGATCTAATAAACGCTCCTTTTATATTACCAAATCACTTCATTTTCGGGTCGTATATTGTTATCACTTCCTGTTTTTGGTTCAGTTAGATGCCTTTGGTCTGTGCTGTGTTCATATTTCAATCGAACCGCGCAAAAGTTTGCTTGAAAGCATTGTTTGGTGCACACCAGGGTTTGGGTGGCAGCGTTCACACTTACAGAAATAAACCGCACTCGCACCAGAGTTCGTTTTAATCAGACCAAACATGCCATATGTCAACACACCCTTAGGAACCTTTATGAATCACACTCATTAAGGTATGAATTGCAGCTTTAAAATACAGTATATGTAAATGATAAAAGAAATATTAAAATAATCAAATATCTGTAAAGTCTTCATTCATTCATGAATGAATGATGTCACGTTGCTGTGACTTCACCCACACCGGCTCACCACTGGCTGATTCAGAGGTTGAACACATTTTGTGTTGACATCACTGTAGTTCTTAGCTAACCAAACCCTTCACACTGAATCTCACCGAAGGTTCACTTGACAGGGCATTTAAGGTCGACTGACGCAGTGCTAAAGTAATTTTGCAACAGCAGTTTTCTTTTCCATGTGGTTTGCATGTGCTGATTTGAATCTGTCACATCACATTCAGCAGCGAGGACCAATGTATCACTTACAGTTTAATGTCAAAAACACTTTTTAGATTTTAGCATTGAGCATTGAATTTTGCATGCGGATTGTTTCTTGTTTTTGTATTTTCTTTCACAAACCCAGCCCAACATGAGTATTATGTTCTTTCTGGCTAAAGTGTTTTCTGTGTCTGATCTGGAATGTTTGGTTAATGGTGTTAACTTTATTAAATAAATCAGACGATAGAACACTGGAGACACACACGTTTGAGCTATTTTACAATAGCAATGATAAATAATAAATCCTTTTTTGGTTTTGTTTTGTTTTGTTTTTCTTTATGTAGAAACGCAGAATGAATCCTAAATTTGAATCGATCAGCTTAACAAATGAGCTCCAAGCAAATCAGATCTAAACAAAATGTTTTTACGGGACACTAGAAAGTCAGGTCATTTTAATTAGCATCTTTCAAGGATCTTTTCAGAAACCCCATCTTCGTGTTTTAAAGACTTGAGTTTGGGTTAGTTTTGTTTGGTCATTGGGCTGGTTTTGTTATGAAGATCTGGCAACCCTGTAACCGCTGTGTATTGTTTCCAGTCAAGCGCTGATCAGTCTGTGCAGAGCCGCATGTGTTCAAAACATCTCATGCCTGTCACCTGTTACATAAAAACACAAAACTAAACCTAGATTATAAATAATCAATGCTCGAACTGAAGCATTAAATCTCACGAGAGATCATCCACAAACATCATTCAGTATTGAGAGAGCCGCTGACTCCCAGAAGTGTCCGTTTTAAGATGTTTTATAGGACATGTTTGATGTTAGTTCAATAATATTCTACACCTTGAACTGAATTTAAACAAAACATGAAAGTTATTTTAAAAACAGAAATGAATGAACACAACCCTACAGACACCCGATGACCTTTTATCTGATTCACGAGTAAGGGCTTTGTTTTCATTTGCATTCGTACCTGATTTGATTTGTTAATTCATCCTTAAATGACAGCTGAAGGTGTTCTGAGAGGAGGGTTTCTAAAGATTCAAGAGAAGAGAGGAGGACTCTCACGCTGAGTGAAATCTTCATCTGTAACCCCAGAGGTAAGTTCTGCTCATAACCCAGAAGAAACTCAATTCTCTTCTCTTCTCCTTTCTCATATTCCTTTTGTTCAGCAGAGACATGGACAAGCTCATTCATCTGATCTTACTCTCTGGTGAGTACACCTCACATCATCATCTCATAGAACACACAAACATCATGTTAACAAACAAATAACATCTTTAACAATACTTGTTTTAATGAAAGACTTCTTAACAAGTGATTATCTGATTATTAGTGTAAATATTTCTCAACAGGTCTTGTTTTCATCCCGGGTAGTTTAGAAGGTAATTCAAGTTGAAGTTCAATTTATTTCTAATACACATTTAAAAACAACAGTTGACTTCTTTTAATTCTTTTACTTCTTCACATGCGAAATGATATATACTGTAGTTGTGAATGTTATTTTGAAATGAAAACGGTTAAGTCCTTAGATAAGGACCTAATTCTGTTCATGAGGTTCTGATTGTTCTCTTAAGGTCAATTTTGACATGTTTGTCTTGTAAAGTCTTTTAACACATAGCTTTCACATGGTATATAATGAATATATTCTGGATATTTTATCAACCTTGACATCATTACTATTTGCTTCATATCTCAATGTTGATTTCTTAGAACTATTTATTTTTATGTGTTGTACATACAAAAGATTTTTTTAAATGTTACATGCAAAGTTGAACTGTTCAGTGTGGGTCTATCAGTCTCCAAACTAAACACGAGGTTTCAAATAAATATTTGGCAGATGTATTTATATCTATATTTTCTAGAGAATTTAGCAATTAAAGGACAGGCAACACAGTCATCCACATATCTCATCTGGTCAGCTCCACATGCCATAGATGGTGTCAGACATGGACCAGACCCAGATACTGTTACATACTGCTCTGCTACAGGATATGAAATTAGCCCATGGTGGAGGTTGGATCTCTTGGATGTTTATAACATTAATACAGTACTCATCACTGCTAGATCAGACGGAGCTTTGGATCAAACCAATGGAGCAGAGATTCGTATTGGAAACTCACTGGAAAACAACGGAAACAAAAATCCCATGTAAAGTTATTCATGAAATCAAGCTGCTTTCGCACCGGGGAGTCAAAAATCATAGGAACCAAGACTTCTGTCTTCCTGTACGTTAGCGTACGTGTACGTTTTCCTAGTTGCGTTCATTGCATTAGGACCTCTGAAGTGACGTAAGCGGGCCCGCGGCCAGGCATTAAAAAGTGTAAACAACTAGGACTGGGCTGTGTTTTTGCTGTCTGTTTCATGATAATGGAGATAGAATATAGACATATTAGTTGCAACTGAAAAGCAAAAAGGAGACTGTAGTAATGTTCGTGTAGGTGAGAAGGAAGAGATCGGGGTCAGGTTGTCTACTGGAGAGAAGAAATGTTTATTCACAAAATAATAACTCAGTCTAATGCTGACGCTGCGCGTCTCTGTTTCCAGCCTCCGTATTCCACTGGAGCTGACGATCCTCTCGTGAAGCAGTCCTCTTACTGGCTCTGTCTCTGTCTCTCTCTCTCTCTCGTAGACTCTGCTGGCTCTCACACACCCGGCTCCTGTCTCCGAGCTGTTTATATGCATCCCCACACCAATCACTGGAATAGAGGACAGCTGATCATCATTTGCACTTCGCACCCCATTTACTCACCACTCTTCTCTCAGCCTTCTCTCCCGCTGCAGACCTTGCTAAATCACACACCCCTTGCCACAGAGACCAAAGAGACGAAATTGCTTTTACAACAACATAAAGTGTTACTGTTGGTGCTACAAACGTCATGATGTTTAGCCGGCATCGTGATTCCAACAGCTGGCGCTGTATAAAGAAGATGCGTCTGACTGCACATCTTGCGGTGTATAAAGAAGACGCATCTGACTTTATAACTGATGTCATCGTCCGTTGCGATGTTTCACTGTAGATATTGTCCTGTGGCAATTTGATAGACATCGGCCAACCCTAAGTGCTACATATCATTGAGGCTAAACACATACAGCATGACAGGGAAACTGAAAATGAAAGTATACTCTTCTGTGGCACGTGTTCAGCCAGTCAACACACAGTACTCTTGCCTCCTTGGTATTCTGGGTTAGACCCTACTCCAAAGAACGAGCAATTTAGTCCTCCTGAAAGACATTTCTTGACGAAAATCATTCCAAGTTTCTGTTGTGCGAACATGCCAAATAGCAGGAACCTCCACCAGTAGTTACAGGAGCTACGAACATGCTCCTGCGGTGCGAAAGCCTGTTGAAACCCTTCCTTAGTCACTGATTGGTTTAAACACAATAAAAATTCTGTGATTTTCTCTCTCTAGATGTGCTGTAACGTCTGATTTTCAAACCAGTCAAACCCTCACTTACTCATGTCATGGGATGGAGGGCCGTTATGTGAATGTGGTCATGACTGGACGTACATCTCATCTCGCTCTCTGTGAGGTGGAGGTCTATGACGCAGGTGATGGCACCTGACTCTGGACCATTAGATAGCTCTGGGGAATTTGATTCACTGTACGAAATTGACTTTTGAAACTACTGACATTTACAAATCATTTATAATTTATTCATCAAAACTGTCTTTGTGTAAAATCTTGTTAATACTTCACATTTAACTTACTGTACATCCATTATGAAATATTGGACATGTATTTAAGTTTTTAATTTTCAAACTGTGAAAAGGGGCTGTCAGATTTCAAATAGAACAACAAAGTTTCTAAAGCTTTTTATAGATGATCATAAATGTGTTTTTAAATATCTCCAGACTGACTGACTTACTGTTTTCAATACATGTTCTTTTAGACAATTTAGCATTTAATGGAACAGTTACACAGTCATCCATATATTTCGGCCATGGAGCTCAGTTTGCCGTAGATGGTATAAGATATGGCTCACATTCACCGCCATACTGCTCGATCACATCATTTGAGAGTAACCCATGGTTGAGGTTGGACCTCGTGAATATTTATGACATTAGTACAGTCATCATCACCTCTAGATCAGACGGATATTTGGATCAAACCAACGGAGCAGAGATTCGTATTGGAAACTCACTGGAGAACAATGGAAATGATAATCCCATGTAAAGTTATTCATGAAATCACTGTTGATGGAATGATTTAAAGAAACGCCTCTATAGAGATTTATTGATTCTCTCTCTCTCTAGATGTGCTGTGGTTTCTGGTCTTCTGGCTCGTCATACTGTCAGTTTCTCTTGTCATGGGATGGAGGGCCGTTATGTGAATGTGATCATACCTGGACGCACATCTCATCTCACTCTGTGTGAAGTGGAGGTCTATGGAAAACGTAATTCCTTAAGCCTTAATTCTGTAGGGCTGAAATTAGATTTTCTATAACTACCTATTTATTTGATTGAGTGATATTCTTGTATCTCGGTGGTGGAGAATTGCTTTGGCAGTGAAAAAGGTTGTGGGTTCAATTTCTAGGGAACACACATCGTGAATCAAATGTGTTGCTTGAAACACTGGATAAACGTTAATGTAATCTTTTAAATGTATAAAAATAGATTTGCGTGGCACTTTACAATGCTTGTTTTATGTTTGTGTGTTCCTCGATATTTTATTTATATTAAATGATATCAGTCAAACATGAGTCAAACATAATTGTCGAAAATATTAAAAGAACTTAGTAAATTACCTTCTTGCCCTCACAGCTCTATATAAACTCACAATAGTTGTTAAAAAATATTCTTGGCTCTTCGTATTTCAATCTTTAAACTATCAACATCGTCTTCATTGTGCCATAGATGTACGCAAGAGATCACCTGAAGGATTGTTCTAATGTTGTGTATAAGATTGTTCAATAATGAGTTTCTACTGCTTTGCTCTTAGTTCAGATTCTCATGTGCTTGTTGGACTCAACTAACTTTTGTAATTGCTGCATTTGTGTTCTGTGTTTCAGGTCATAGAAAAACATTCTTTCTGAGGCTGAAGTTTTCCTCCAGTGTTGATGGAGCTGCTGAGAGCAACAGCATCCTCCATCAGGTGAGAAAAATAGAATGTGTCTATTTAAAAGAGAAGTGATTTATGAGAGTGTTTGATATGTGTAAATACACAGTGGCCTGCAAAAGTTTGGGAACCCCTTGTCATTTTAAAAGAGAGATCATACACTCAAAAAAATGATTTTTTTGATGCTGTTCATTTTAATTGAACAAATCATTTTGATTTAATGCCATGTAGGAGAATTCACACTTTAACATGATTGCATCATGTTAAACTGACTTAGGGTACGATCAGACAGAACGCGCTTTTCATGTTCGAAAACGCGAGGCGCGCCGCGCTGCTCTTTTGGTGACTCTTTGACAAGAGCAGCGCGCAGTGTTTTTTTTTTTTTTGTATGTTGCTAGGTAACCCGAAGCAGTCACAACAAGTTTCTCCTCCGTGTCTTCAGGCGTTCCGAGCATTGCGACAAGGGAAGCATCGCCTCTCCACTCATCCGATTGGACAATGGAAAAAAGCGCACATGACGTCAGTCGCTTTTCTGCTCAGAGTTGAGTTTTTTTCAACTTCGGGCGCTCAGAGCGCTCCGCCTAAAACGCGAGGCGCAGCAGGCGGCAGAAACGCGAGGCGCCCGGCGCGCATAAGCAGCGCGCAAAACGCTCCCTGCCAACTGAAAACAATTCAAAAGAGGCGCGTCTCACAGCAATAGACGCGTTCTGTCTGATCAGACCAGACTCTTAAAATGGTAACTTTTTGGTTTAACACAATGTTTTCATTTTGAAAGAACACGTTTCAATCAAGTTGGTAAAATGCTGAAAAACCTTTCACTTTGTTTCATGTACAGTTTACGTGATTTAAACATGTTGATTCAACACAAATTATTTTAAAATGTTGTTGCAACTGCCAGTTCCCTTCATGCTTTGCATTTGACTGAATAATGATTGATTGTAAATGTCGAAATAAAGTGTTATTTTATGCTTTTTTTTAATGAAGATGAGATAAGAATGAGAAATCTAGCCACAGGAGGTCACATGCCAGTGTACTTTTTGTGCCGGTCCCAAGCCCGGATAAATAGAGAGGGTTGTGTCAGGAAGGGCATCCGACATAAAACTTTTGCCAAATCAAATATGCGAATCACTAACATGACTTCCATACCGGATCGGTCGGGGCCCGGGTTAACAACGACCGCCATCGGTGCCGTTGACCTACAGGGCACTGGTGGAAATTGGGCTACTGTTGGTCAAAGGAGAGGAGGAAGGCGTGTCCGTAGGCAGAGAGAGAAGAGGAAAGGCAGGAGTTTCAGACTGAAAGTAGGGACTTTGAATGTTGGTACGTTGACAGGTAAAGGCAGAGAGCTGGTAGATATGATGCAGAGGAGGAAAGTCGACATTCTGTGTGTCCAGGAGACCAGGTGGAAAGGGAGCAAGGCTAGAAGCATTGGAGCAGGGTTTAAACTGTTTTATCATGGTGCGGACAGGAAGAGAAATGGAGTAGGAGTGATCCTGAAGGAGGAGTGTGTGAAGAATGTTCTGGAGGTAAAGAGAGTGTCAGATAGGTTGATGAGTCTGAAGCTGGAAATTGAAGGTGTGATGTTGAATGTTGTCAGTGCTTATGCTCCACAAGTAGGTTGTGAGCAAGAGGAGAAAGACAGATTCTGGAGCGAGTTTGAGGAAGTGATGCAGAGTGTTCCCAGAGGTGAGAGAGTGGTGATAGGCGCAGACTTTAATGGACATGTTGGTGAAGGGAATAGTGGGGATGAGGAAGTGATGGGCAGGTTTGGTCTTCAGGAAAGGAACCCAGAAGGACAGAGGTTGGTAGACTTTGCTAAAAGTATGGAGATGGCTGTGGTGAACACGTACTTTCAGAAGAGGCAGGAACACAGGGTGACATATAAGAGTGGTGGCAGGAGCACACAGGTGGACTATATTTTATGTAGACGCTGTAATCTGATGGAGATTAGCGATTGCAAAGTAGTGGTAGGAGAGAGTGTAGCTAGACAGCATAGGATGGTGGTGTGTAAGATGACTCTGGTGGTGAGGAAGATGAAGAGAGCAAAGGCAGAGCAGAAGACAAAGTGGTGGAAGTTGGAAAAGGAAGAGTGCCGTGTTGTTTTCAGGGAAGAGTTGAGACAGGCTTTAGGTGGACAGGAGGTGCTTCCAGATGACTGGACTACTACAGCCAAAGTGATCAGGGAGACAGGTAGGAAGGTGCTAGGTGTATCATCTGGAAGGAGAAAAGAAGACAAGGAGACTTGGTGGTGGAATGAGGAAGTTCAGGAGAGTATCCAGAGGAAGAGGTTAGCTAGGAAGAAGTGGGACAGTGAGAGGACGGAGGAAAGTAGACAGGAATATAGGGAGATGCAGCGTGAGGTTAAGATAGAGGTTGCAAAGGCCAAACAGAAAGCTTATGAGGATATGTATGCAAGGTTAGATAGTAAGGAAGGTGAGAGGGATTTGTATCGGTTGGCGAGGCAGAGGGATAGAGATGGAAAGGATGTGCAGCAGGTTAGAGTGATTAAAGATAGAGATGGAAATGTGTTAACAGGTGACAGGAGGGTGAGGGAAAGATGGAAGGAGTACTTTGAGGAACTGATGAATGAGGAAAATGGCAGGGAGAGAAGAGTAGTAGAGGCAAATATTGTTGAGCAGGAAGTAGAAAGGATTAGCAAGGGTGAAGTTAGGAGAGCTTTGAAGAGGATGAAGAGAGGAAAGGCGGTTGGTCCGGATGACATACCAGTGGAGGTATGGAAGTGTCTAGGAGAGATGGCAGTAGAGTTTTTAACTAGGTTGTTCAACGAGGTCTTAGAGAGTGAGAGGATGCCTGAGGAATGGAGGAGAAATGTTTTGGTGCCGATTTTTAAGAACAAGGGAGATGTGCAGAGTTGTGGAAACTACAGAGGTATTAAGCTGATGAGCCATACAATGAAGTTGTGGGAAAGAGTAGTGGAAGCAAGGCTAAGGGGAGAAGTGAGCATTTGTGAGCAGCAGTATGGTTTCATGCCAAGAAAGAGCACTACAGATGCGATATTTGCTTTGAGAAGGTTGGTGGAGAAGTACAGAGAGGGTCAGAAAGAGCTGCATTGTGTCTTTGTAGATTTAGAGAAAGCGTATGACAGGGTGCCAAGAGAGGAGCTGTGGTATTGTATGAGGAGGTCTGGAGTGGCAGAGAAGTATGTTAGAGTGGTGCAGGATATGTATGAGAGCAGTAGGACAGTGGTAAGGTGTGCGGTAGGTGTGACAGAGGAGTTCACGGTGAAGGTGGGACTGCATCAAGGATCGGCTCTGAGCCCCTTCTTGTTTGCGGTGGTGATGGACAGGCTGACAGATGAGGTCAGACAGGAATCTCCATGGACTATGATGTTTGCGGATGATATTGTGATCTGTAGTGAGAGCAGGGAGCAGGTGGAGGAAAGTCTAGAGAGGTGGAGGTTTGCTCTGGAGAGAAGAGGAATGAAGGTTAGTCGCAGCAAGACAGAATACATGTGTGTGAATGAGAGGGATCCAAGTGGAACAGTGAGGTTACAGGGAGAAGAGGTAAAGAAGGTGCAGGATTTTAAGTACTTAGGGTCAACAGTCCAGAGTAATGGGGAGTGTGGAAAAGAGGTGAAGAAGCGTGTGCAGGCAGGTTGGAATGGGTGGAGAAAAGTGTCAGGTCTGTTGTGTGATAAAAGAGTACCAGCAAGAATGAAAGGAAAGGTGTACAGGGCAGTAGTGAGACCAGCGATGTTGTATGGTTTGGAGACAGTTGCACTGAGGAAAAGACAGGAGGAAGAGTTAGAGGTAGCAGAGCTGAAGATGTTGAGGTTCTCTTTGGGAGTGACGAGGATGGATAGGATCAGGAATGAGTACATCAGAGGGACAGCACATGTGAGATGTTTTGGAGACAAAGTTAGAGAGGCCAGGTTGAGATGGTTTGGACATGTTCAGAGGAGGGAGAGTGAATATATCGGTAAAAGGATGCTGAGGTTAGAGCTGCCAGGCAGGAGGCCGAGAGGAAGACCAAAGAGGAGGTTTATGGATGTAGTGAAGGAGGACATGAAGGTAGTCGGTCTGAGAGAAGAGGATGCAGGGGATAGGGCTAGATGGAGGCAGATGATTCGCTGTGGCGACCCCTGAAGGGAACAGCCGAAAGGAAAAGAAGAAGAAGATGATAAGAATGAGACTTATTAATGTTCAGTATTCTGTTTTGTTTTGATTTTTTTTGTTCTGTTGGTGGTTTTAGGAGGTTACCGTTGTGCTGAAGAGTAGAGCATTTGCTTAGGCTGTAAACATGACACATTATCGTTTCTTAGAACTGAACCATTACATTGGAAATGTTAATGCTGTGATCAGTTTACTTTTGATCTCAGCTCTTGCTTGACCTTGTGTCCTTGTGTACCTTGTTTAAAAAAAGTGTTTGTTGCTATTAGGTAGAAGTGAATCAAAAGTGATTCATTCAAGTTGCTCTGACGTGTATAAATCTTGTTGGATTTACTTGATTAATTCATGTTCCCACTAAGTATCCGAGTAGAGTGTACCTGTTCATTTCATGTCGAGGAAACGTGACACAAACATGTGGAACCACTGTCCATGATTGAATCATGTTCAACCAAAGAGCTATTTTTTTGAGTGTAAAAAGCGCTTGTAATTTTTTATTTAGTACTGTCCTGAGTAAGATATTTTACATAAAAGATGTTTACATATAGCCCACAAGACAAAGAAAAAAGCTGAAATGATTTAAATAACTCCTTTCGAAAGTTTGGGAACCCTTGGTTCTTATAGGTCCCATTCCCCGTGATTCCACTTTTCAACCTTTAGTTTGTGTGTAGTGTTGCTGTTAGAGCATAAATAATACCTGCAAAATGATAAAGCTCAAAGTTCAGTGCCAAGCGAGATATTGTCTTTAACAGAATTCACTTTTCAAGGACTACAGAGAACGGCTGGAATCGGACTACAGCCCTTCACTTCCCAGGTATTCAGTTTCTGAAAAACCTCCACCCAAAGGAATACGCCAACAAAGAGAAGAGGAAGAGCCGCTGGAGTAGTGTTTGGTTCTCAGAGATTGTAATCATTTGACTGAGCTACGCGCTAAACCACTTTCACTTTCATCACAGTCCTACAGCTGGTCATGAGAGTTCAGCGACACACATTCTCAGAGAACCAACGCTCAAATAACAGCTTCATGACTTTAACATCGGCTGTGAAAGCTGTTCTGTGTAACACACTGATATTGTGTGTGTGTGCGCATACCTCTAAAACACTTCTATGAAGCGTCCTGCCTGCAAATGTCTCCTGGTCCATCTGCTTGTTTTATTATCCAACCCGGGTCCGATATAAAAGGCAAAACTAACGCTAAACTAAGGCTCAAACTAGCGGTTTGATGCCAATCGGTCCGGTGTCACATCCCTCGCCATAGTAGAAAACAGGGGTGAAACATGGGAGTCCTCGCCATAGTAGGAAAAACAATCACGATCTCTAACAAAGATAGACGTTTGCACATGCACTAGCAGACCTCCGTTACACTTCGATGGATCCGCATGTGTTTAACTGATGAAGTGAAGTTGACGCCATTGTTACTGTTTATTGCTAAAAGACAAAGTTTATGAATACACGACACCGACCAATCACAAGAAGCAGATGCTCACTGATATGGTGTGGGTGGGACATCTTCAGACACGCTCTCTAAGTGAAGAACCAATCACGACAGACTGGGTCAGCTTTACCAATCAGAGCGTTCCGGAAGGAGGGACTTAGAAACCGGACATTTTCAACAATTTACGTTGATCTTCAAAGTTTGAACCTTTTTTAATGGCCTAGTTGTGTTTGTCAATTGTCCTCAGTGTGAAGAGATGCATCTCAAAATCATCCAGTCACTGCTGGAAAGGGTTCAAATCTGCAAAAGATGCTGGAAAAGTGAAGAATCAGCAGCATGTGGAGGATTTTTCTGAAGAACAGTGCTCAGTTTAACTGTTCGGAACAAACAAGGGACTTATGAACAACCATCACAGCACAAAAATAAAAAACAGTCGTGGATGTAACCACACACAGTATTAAGAACCAAGACTCCCCAAACTTTTGAACGGGCTTATTTTAATCATTTTGTCTTGTGGGCTATACGTAAACATATTTTATGTAAAATATCTCACTCAGGACAGTACTAAATAAAAATGAACATGCATTTTGTATGAGCTCTCTTGTTTTGTTAAAATTACTCACATTTTCACAGATTCTGCGAGGGGTTCCCAAACGTTCGCATGCCACTGTATGAGATGAGTGATGATGAGAGAATGAGAAATGACAGTATAAGTGAAATTTTTGATGAATTTTAGCTGCAGTCTGCTCTGGCATCACACATCTCTGATTTTAATCTGTCCTGGACACAACTACCTGAGAAAGAAGAAGAACCGGAGGAGGACGGGGGCAGGTACAGTCTCTTTAGAACGTTTTGAAATACAGTACAGAAAACAAATCTATAGAGAGTGATCTAAAAACCCAAAATCCCTATCAAATCCTGTTTAATGACAAACAAATCATTCCAAATCTAGCAGGTTGTTTTTAGAGATCACAGTTACTGGGTAGATAGAGATCATCTGTGTTTTATTTTGGGGGGGGGTTACTGTGATTGATTATAATGTAAATATCTGGTTGGCTCGGCTTCTGTTGTGTTAAAAGAATCGTTGTATTTTTTTGCAGGTTCTTGTGTTAAAAGGACTGCCTGGGATATACTGAAGATTGATTTACAGTTATTGTTCCAAACGTTATCACTCCCGTGTGTTTCATTAATGTTTCAGATTTTCATTTGACTCAAATATGTCATCTAAAAGAGTGTGTGGATAGCCTCTTTAATTCACTTTCATTTTAACTGTTAACAATATTATGATTTTGAATTTGTACAATGTTTAGGCTTATATTTGTATCACAGATTAACACTTGAGACCATTTTACCTTAATACTTAATACCTTTAAGTATTTAATATGTTATACTGTATGTAAACTAAATAAGTGATGTCAATTTGATGAACATTGTGTAATTGTGTGTAAAACTGAAATCTGTTGTGTAATTTTAAATTCTAAATTCCGTTTTATTCGGAGGCATTGGTACGCTGTCAGATTTTCCAACCGCAGGGCAAAACTTCATATAATCTAAACCACATCGACAAAATAAACAGGTAGGATGATTTTAATATGCAAAATACCCTGTCAGATAGTCCTACATGCTTAAAATAAACACATTAAAACGTTTACAGCGTAAATACCCTATCGGATTGTCCTACAATATATAATAAA
Source organism: Triplophysa rosa (assembly GCF_024868665.1). NCBI lineage: Eukaryota > Metazoa > Chordata > Actinopteri > Cypriniformes > Nemacheilidae > Triplophysa > Triplophysa rosa. The sequence continues at coordinate 39,731,348 of NC_079890.1, forward strand.
CAGGGTATTTTGCACTGTAAATTAACTAACCAATCAAATTGTCCTATCAGTAATAAATAAATATGTAGAAGGATTTAACAACGAAAATACCAGATTGTCGTAGCAGTATATAATTAACAGGTAGGATGACGTAATATTGATGTGTGCATGCCTGGTAGAACAATCCGACGGGTAGGATGACATTTCAGCACATCAGGGCTGCGTTCAGTCCGACAAAACGTTGCACAACTTTTTTTAAACGGTAACGTGGTGCGGTTGAACACCCTGTTGTGATGACGCAAGAGTTGAACTATGGCAGCTGAGAAGGTCATTCTTTGAGTTCTTTTTGAAGAATTTTCGGAGCCTGATGAAATCGGTATAAATACGTGTTGAATACTGCAAAATACATCTCTTCTAATATCTTTAATTGTTGCGTATACACATTTATAAACGACTTTACTTGGACCTATTGTGCGAGCTGTCTCTTTAATACCGCGTGGGTTATATACATGTTGCTGCTGATTGGACCGACATTCTTGAGATTCCCACCTAGTCTCGCACCTAGGAACTTATCGCTGCTTTCTTTGGCCTAGGCCCGCCCAAGAGGCCATATGACTGACACGTAAAGCAACCAATCATGTTTGGTTTTGTGCCTCGTCATGTTTAGAGGCGTGGAAATGTCCCTGCAGTAACAGATGGTGTACATTCACAAACATGTCAAAAGTTAACAGCAACCATGTGATTATAAGTTTATGCCGTGAACCTCGCATACTTTTAAGAATGAAGCGTTTAGTCGATTGTGATGAATTCTTATAGAAACCTTTGTAAACACGACAGCTTACTTCTTAGATCAGACGGCTTTGTGTTGTATCCAGGCAGATCGTTAAAGAACACGACACGCACGTCTCCTGGAAATCCTGTGAAATTCAACCAATCAGATGACGACTTCGAACGTGCTGAAGTGTTTCCAGAAAAGTGTGCCTTGTGCATCAGACGTTTAGCCAACGGTCCGTGGGCATGACGTCTGAGGCTGAGACTACACCCATCAAACGAGAAAACGTATCTCAAACCCTCTTGCACACCGTTGCACACCGTTTCCAGGAAATGTGTCGTTCAACCCGGAAACGGTAGTAAAACGTTGCGCACCGGTTTGAGCTTGAACATGCCCCTGTTCTTTGCCACTCCGAGTCAAAGCGTCATTGTATGGGTGATTAATAGTAATAACATCACACTAAACGCTTATGCTATGTCCCAGACAACTGGGATTTCGGATATTCCCACCTCAAACCCAGAAATAATGTCTGGAACGGCACTCAAGTCAGACATGGAACCTCTGAACTCTCAGATCGAACAACCCTGACCTCAGGGAGACGCGTCATTTTAAGTCACGCCCAAGATGCTTCCAGTCAGTGAGATTAGCACTGACCTACCCAATTTCAAAAGGTTGGCCAATCAAACAGGGTTTGCGTAATTCCAGCCAATCAAATTACAGAGGGCATGTAGCATTTCAGCCAATCAAATTGAAGAAGACAATACAATACAGATGGCTGTATAGTGAGATGTGAGAAGGCAATAACAAAGCCAACGGTTTTACAACAACAATGACGAATGGTAAGATTCAGAGATGCAAACTACTTAGCCATTGCGAATTCTGCGGTTTTAAATGAAAACTCGGTTTGTCACATAATGTAAGGCTTAACGTACTGTATATTCAACCTAACATGCCTAAAAACACAACAGATAAGTTTATAGCATCTGGCATAAGATATGACTGTGTGTATATGATGGATTTACTTAACAGAGAAATTCAATAGACTGTAGAACTATTATCCCAGGTAATGAAATTACTGAAATTATGATTTTGGGGTAAAAATGGTGTATTTAATATTATTAAATCAGAAGTATATGTTGTACCAGCAATATGTACACAGACTGTTTATTCTTGTAGATATTTAAAATGTAATAATAATTTGCATATATGTCAACAAGCCCAAGAGAGTACAGGAATGTTTTCTTCCCCACTTTAAGTACTAGTTTTATTTATATAGCGCTTTTCACAATTTTCATTGTTGCAAAGCAGCTTTACATACATTATTACTTTTAAAAAGGGAAAGTACGTGACTCCATAAACCAATAAGATCATTGATTTTATTCAGGATGGAAGTTTCATTACTTGTAGTTTGAACGATACAGGAATTATACAAATACCTCTCTGGTAAACTTCAATGTAATTAATCAATTTTACACAATTTATAGAGAAGCTATTACAACAAAAATATATATGTTACTTTTTCTTATGCAATGGTTCTTGGCCTTGTTTTTACCATGTTGTTTATATAATTCATCAACATTTTTGACGTCATAATGTTTTCATTTTATATTGTGTTACTTAATGAATGTGTTAAGGCTGATACAAAGGCTGACCAATACATTTAATATTTTTGGTTGACTGTCCAGACTTTTGACCTCATTGTAATAAAGTCTTGTCTTCGTACCACCGCTGCCTTGCAATTGGGTTCTTCCCCACCTCATCCGTGACAATAACAGACAGTACAACTGTAATTGTAGAACAATTAAAAAAAATTTAACTTTCAAGAACCACATAACTATATATAAATGTTTTATTTAAGCCGTGGATTGCACTGCAGCGACATTATGGACATTAACAACATCTGGTTGTAGCAGCTCAGCTGCCTTGAAATAATAAATGTCTGGAAGTTAGATGTCCTGTTGCAATAATGTGATGGACATTTTCCGTAATTAATGCAAATTTGTTATATATGTAAATAGCCTAACGCTGTGATGTTTTATTTTATAAAATTATTTGTCTTCATATTGTAGGCCTACTTGTTAACTCTATGTCAAGACAAGTAGCAGACAGAACCCAGGCCGGCTGCACCGGACTGGACGCCAGACTGGATCACCGGACTGGACGCCGGCTGGATCGCAGGCTGGGACGCCGGCTGGATCACCGGACTGGACGCCGGCTGCACCACCGGACTGGACTCCGGCTGCACCACCGGACGGGATGCCGGCTGTACAGGACTGGATGCCGGCTGCACCAGCTGGGACGTTGGCTGCTGCACTGGCTGGATTAGAGTCCACGATGCCCGCCGCTGCCTCTTCTTCTTCCGCCGAGCCACCCGCCTGGTGGTCGGCTGAAGGAAGGATGTATAAGGCACGGCTGGCTCCGGCTGGGACTCCTCGGAGGTGGATCCCCAGGACGCTCGCCTCCCCCGCTTGCCACCGAGGCTCGCTGCTGGTGGAGAGGACGCTGTGGCTACACCCACAACCCCGATCTGCAAGGGGCCGTCCTCAGGGATAGCCTCCAGCCCCGTGAGAGGTTCCGCCATGGACATTCCCCTGGATTCATCGCGAGTTGGACATGGTCCATGAAGCCCAGGGGTCTCAACCGGCGCATCTCTGCTGGCTCGAAGGGTTCATCGAGGCAGCAACTCTGCCTCGATGAACTCTGAGTAGAGCGCTGTGGACAGGAAGTCCATGGCGAAGTCTTTCACGGGAGTTCCCCTCTGGCGGAAGCCGAACAGGACGTGAGCCTGGCGGCTCCTGTATGCCTCATCCGACTCCTCCATGCTGCCCGCTGGGTTCAGAGTAGGCGCTTCGTTCTGTCAAGACAAATAGCAGACAGAACCCAGGCACAGACAGAAGGAGAGGTAAACACAACAGACTTTAATAATAAAACAAAAACCCTCCATGGGGGAAAAACACAATAACCAAAAACTGCTTTTAAAGACAAAGAAAAACTTCCCGCAATGGGGCAAAAACAGAAACTAAGGAACACTTAAACACTTACTAACAGAACAGAACAGATTCGTGGACAAGGCAAGACTGAGATGCGGGAACACTGGGTCACACAAAACATACCAAACACAACGAAGCGCACAGGACAATGAAACATGAGGCATTTTAAAGGGAACACAAACAAGGGATAACGACACAGGTCAGGTGAGAAACATTAGACATGGCAGGAAAGCAATACAAGAAACAAGAGGGGCGGGGCCAATGACAAGACACTGGAGAGAACGCATATTATTGTCAAAAGGACAATAATATGTTTCTCTCCACAGATAACCAAAGACTTTGTCATGGGTCTGCCTCAGGACCAGGAAATCCAAGACTAAAAGAAGCAGAACCATGACACTCTAACTCTAACTATAATTCCCGCGGCTCAAAGCGATATATTGGCATCTTATAAAGCTATTTGATTGGTCTGCCAAGAAACGTTGTTATTTACAACGATTATAATTGGCGATCCACAGCCACAGGTAGTCGTTTTTTGCACGTGCTATAGGTCGCGTTCCAGAATGTGCCTTGTGCCCTTGAAAGTAACTGTACGAAGGGTACACCGTGTGAACTGATGAGGGAAAAACTCTATTGTTTTCATTACTGCATTCATTTTGTATGATTTAAATGGCTATATTTATGAAAAACAGCTGTTCATCTCCCTCCAAAACTTGCACTTCAAAGGATCTGCCCTTCTTAGTGCGTGGGGCACATGAATGTGGTTAGAATTCATGCGATTAATTTGCGTTATAGACGCCAGTTTAATGTCACAAGGGGCAGGGATTACTTTTGTGCTTAATGTATTAGCGTTTTTTTATTTTATTGATTTGACTTTCATTAATTCATCCAAATATTTTTATAAATATCTTCTTGAAAAAACAATGCCACCCACATCTTGGAAGTAAGCTACTGGGGGTGAGTAAATTAACAGCAATTCAATTTTTTGGAGTAAACTAGGGCATTAAGGAATATAAAATACATATAAAAAGACAATATCTGATTTAATTAAATATCATGAAAAGGCAAAAATACTGGATGCAATATTTGTGTGCATGTTTTAATATACAGTGCCTTGCAAAAGTATTCAACTCCCTTCATTTTATTCACATTTTGTTATGTTGCTGCCCTATCTTAAACTACTTTAAATGTTTTTTTTTTACATTAATCTACACTCCATGCACAATAATGTCAAAACAAAAAGAGATTTTTTACTTAGAACTTTGCAATTTTAAAAAAATAAAATAAGTACACTGCATAAGTATTCATACCCTTAACTCAGTAGTTGGTTAAAGCACATTTACAGACTCAAATCTTTTTTTGTATGATGTGACAAGCTTTACACATCTGCATTTGGCCATTTTCTGCCATTCTTCTCCTCAGATCCTCTCAAACTCTGTCAGGTTGGATGGAGATCATCAGTAATCAGACATTTTCAGGTTTATATAGCGATGTTCAGTTGAGTTCAAGCCCAAGCACTAGCTGGGCCACTCAAGGACATTGACAGAGCTGTCCATCAGGGGCGTCGCTAGACCCCTTTTACTGGGGCACGTGCCCCAGTAGAAATCTGCTCTGTCCTAGTATAACTTTCAATTTTAAGTTTTAACAATTTACTTTATTTGTCAATGTCATCATTTACATTGATAACAGTGGCAAAAACGGATCTAAATGCAATATAGTAAACTAATTCACAGTGGCACAGTCGCACACTTTAACCGGTCAGAAAAACACAAACTTGTGCCGTATTTTCTCGCAGTGTGTCTGTGTGTTTCCTTCCAACAACTGCAGAGCATGCAGCTGCGCAGTCCGTGAGCAGGCGCGTGAGGGTGACGACACGCGATTGATGTAGGCTATGAAAACATGATGAAACTATAGTAAGTTTCTAAATAATATTGATCATCTTATTTTGACTTTTTCATTAATGGCCCCTGCAGATGGACATCAGAATTAGTTTGTGCAAAGCAGGGAAATGGAAGCAGAAAGTTTGTGAAACCAGAATTTGTTTTTAAGATAAAAATATGCTCTTTATATTAGTTGGAGCCATAAAACAACTGGTTTCTTGAAATACTGTAATTGTAAATTCTTGAAAAGATGTAATTGTTGATTGTTATCATTGTGTAATGAATGAAGATGTGCAAGAAATAATTTCTCTCTGCTTTCATTTTTCCATCCAGTGCATGCAACCATGTTAATCAAGTTTATGTTAAGTATGTTGAAGATACTTTAATATTTTTAAATACATAACGTTTACGTAGGAAAAGTGGTTTAAGCAAGGGAAGATTGTATAGTGCATTGTGCTTCATAAGTCTTGCACACAGCAGGTTTTTAAGAAAAAGGTGATAGAAAAAGTAACGGGGGCCTGTGCCCCAGTAGAGCTTTAGGTCTAGCAACACCCATGTTGTCCATAAGCCACTCTTGCATTGTTTCAGTTGTGTGCTTAGGATCATTGTCATGTTGGATCATGAACCTTCTGCCCTGTCCGAGGTTCTTAATGTTCTGGGCTAGGTTTTCATAATCATTATCTCTGTATTTTGTGCCTTTGAGCTTTTCTTCTACTGAATCTGAGAAACACCCCCACATCATGATGCTGTTTCCACTACACTTTACTGTTGAGACGGTATTGTACAGGTGCTGAGCAGTGCCTGGTTTTCTTCAGACATGACGCATGAAACTGAGCTTCATCAGACCAGAGAATCTTGTTTCTGACAGTTTGAACGATTAGTTGAAAGGTACGTCAGTGTCTTCACTGAGCAAAGGCTTGAGTCTTGCCACTGAGCCATAAAGCCCAGATTGGTGGAGTGTTGCAGTGATGTTTGTCCTTCTGTAAGTTTCTCCCATCTCCATATATGATCATGGAGCTCAACCAGAGTGATCATCAGCTTCTTGATCACCGCTCTAACCAAGACCCTTCCTCATCGATGGCTCAGTTTGGACAGGAGGTCAGCTCAAGTAAGAGATCTGGTGGTTCCCAACCTCTTTCATGAAGGATTATGGAGGCTACATACTTCTGTGAACCTTCAATACAGCAGATTTGTATCAGAAGTCTTCCCCAGATCTGTCTTGATACAATCCTGTCTCAAAGCTCTACTGGCAGTTCTTTTGACCCCATGTCTTGGTTTTTACTTTGATATGCATTTTCACAGTGTTGGGCAGTAGCATCACTACAAGTAGTGACAACTACTAGTTTAACTACATTTCTCAGTAGTGCGGTGGTAGCGTCGTTTTCTGAATCAAATACGTTTTCAGTAGCGAAGCTCTTTTTTTGATCAAGTAGTTTGGTAGCGTTCACACAAGCTACATTTCCCAAGTATTTGTAAAGCTCAAGCTCAAATCAGCTATGAACAGCTTTCCTGTAGCTCAGTGGTAAGAGCATGGCGCTAACAAGGTCATGGGTTCGATCCCAGGGGATTGCACATACTTAGAAACAAATGTATAGGATAATGCAATGTAAGTCGCTTTGGATAAAAGTGTCTGCCAAATGCATAAATGTATGTATAATGTAATGTAAAAGGCTTCAAGTGATTTCAATTCTGTGACATCATTGATTGCCATAGTAGGAAAAATTAAATGGTAGTCAAAGGTGCCCCAGAACTGTTTGTTTTCCTAAATTCTTCAAAATATCTCACGTTGTGTTCAACAGAACAAAAAATGATAGAATACTTTTTTCCTACTATGGTAGTGGATGATGTACTTTGCGGCGTCTTTATGTCTTAAACTCCATTAAATTGTGGCGTTTTTTGATTACAGGGCATTTGGTTAGTGGTGAAATGTGACCCATTTGGTGTTCCATATACACGACGTTAGAGTCACGTGTCTGTTGTGGCGACGTACACCTCCGTTCACGTCAAAGTACATGACTGTAGGTAATCCGTGGCAAGTACATGACTGTAGGTAATCCGTGGCAAGTACATGACGGTAGGTAATCCGTGGCACTATCCATCTGTCATAAATGCCTGGCACTATCCACCCTGCATACTCCGTGTCACCAAACGTACAGGATCTCAGCTCAGGCTTTCTGTGACTCCGTCACATAGAACGTACAGGATTTCAGCTCAGTCTCGATATCATGTGGTACATTAAAGCTATCTCATTACCGTGCACAACAGCACCCGTCCTGCGCAGGACTATGCAACATCGAGCCTCGTCCTTGTCCGTACCTTAAAGGAGTCATGAATTAAGACATCAATTCTAACCTGAGCTTTTGTTATATAAGAGGGAATTGTATTCAAGCGAACATCATGTAAGTGTCAGAACTGAAATGCTCTTGTTACTGAGATTAGAACGGTTATTGACACCAGGCCCAGTGAAAGCCAGGTCCTGGAATGTGCACCAATCTATAGGTTGAACACCGCCTCCACAGAAGAATATCAACGACTACTTCTCTAGCCCCGCCCACAGATAGAGCGAGCAAGCAATAAACATGCTGTTAAAGATCGCAAAATATCGCAAAAACAAGGCACAGTTCTATGATGGATTTGCGGAGAGATTAAAATTAGAAAGCAGTGCTGTGCCGTCAGTACTGGATCCGATAGGAATGGCGCAGCAATCTTATGTGAGTAAAACATATTTGTACTATGCGTCACTATTGCTTTGTTAGAGATCACTTGATATGCCCTGAGCACTATTCACACTGGATTAGTGTTACCTGGGGACCTCTAGTCATTTGTAATGATTGCAGAGGTTGTCTGTGATCTTAATCCAGTGCGAATCTGCCATGCCTGTAATTTGTAAAGTAAAAATTCCCCCACAAATGACCTACCATATTTTGACGAACACCGAGGTCCTGTGATAATATTAAGTCTCGTGCGAATCGGGATCTCTGTGATTTGGCGGGCTCATATATCATTTTTCAAGGTTTTATCAACCGTTTGCGAATAATGGAGGCTGTTTTGAAGTGTTTTGATATTATTTCTGGTGCTGCGTCATATCCATACCTGCCAACACTGTCGTTTTGGCCGGGAGTCTCCCATTTGTTTATTTATCATGGAAACTCTAGTAACATTTGAGACCTGTGATCGCGGTGATCTTCTGTCCAGTTCGCGATCACGGGTCTCAAATGCTGACAGGCAGATATGTGCACACATAGACATCAAAGGGGGCTTGAGCCCCTGCCGTTTTCTTCCTTGAGAAAAGGTGCCCTTTTTTTCTGGGGGATTTTTTTTACGAATATACCATACGTATATATGTGTGTGTTTCTGTTTGCGCACAGCTTTTAAAAAGTCTGAATATCAGGTCAGGTCGGGAAATGTTAAAATACTGTCAAGTTCCAATGCCCTCCTCCCCGTGCACGTCCCTGTTTGTCATGGAATCACCAGGCTCCACCCCACGTTCACAATCACCCGAATTCTGACCAGCACACCTGTTCCCGATCACTAATCACTGCACCCAGCACAATAAAGCCACTCACCAGCAGTCAGTCTTCGTCCGGTCTCCCAAGTGGTAAAGGACTTTAACCCTGTTGTTTTCAGTATCTCCAGCAATCCCAGTGGAATATACTTACACCAACGATCTCCTAGTGAAATCCAGCTATCTCCTAGAACATTCCAAGCGATCTCCATGTCATACTCCAGCGATCTCTGTGGAATCTACTATTATCTCCAAGAATTCTCCAGTGCTCTCCCGGAACCCTTGCTCTGCTGTGTACTCCATGTGGCTTTCAATGTACCGTTCATCCTCCCTTCTCCACGTTCACCACCCGTTCACCAACTCCTGGTAACACAAAGACTATTATATCCTCCATCTATCTGTCCAGTTCAAGAACTCTATCATACTCTATCTACTCACCTGTTGTTATTTCCATCATTTGTCAATAAATATACCTGTCTGGCTGATAACCCTTGTCTAGGGTTATCCTCGTCTAGAGTCTCTCTACCCTTACACTGCTGACAAGTACGGTCATACAGTATATCATTAAACACCGATAACTATAGGCTATACAAACTACACGCAAAGCCTTGCCATGACATCCGGGAAATAAGTCCATAATTTGAGTAAAATCACAGGCTTCACTTATCCCATGCGAATGCGGCACATGAAATACTCAACTCAGCTCAACTTTATTTATATAGCGCTTTTTACAATTTTCATTGTTACAAAGCAGCTGTACATGAGACATATTGACTATAAGCAAAACAATTAAAGTTGTACCTGCAAAAAAAAGAAAAAGGTGAAAACACAGAAGACAGACACACCCACATACAAAACACTCCACACACACAATATGCACACGTACTAACACACATAGACATAGACACACACACACGTACACAGACAAGTACGCACAGACACACACACAGGCACACACACAGACACGCACACACAGTGAGAGCACACATTTAAAGAGTACATTCCTCAATATTTTTAAGGGCTTATTTTGGTTTATGGAGTGTCCGACAACAAGTTTATGTACATACATGATGTAAAAATACTATTATTTCGTAATAATAAGCAGTTTTTATTACCTTACTTCTTGACTGACTCTCAAATGATTCGTTCCGCGATTCATCTGTGTAATCTCCGCCTTTCCGCCAGCGTAGTCTGATCTGATTGGTCAGATAGTGTAGTCTGCTGTGATTGGTCAGATGGTCTAGTCTGCTGTGATTGGTCAAATG